>NC_051157.2:104939566-105067066 GCF_013339745.2 Dermacentor silvarum
CCATCAGAGGAGCCACCGCAGCAGAAGCTGGCACCGGAAGAACCACCGCAGCAAAAGCTGGCACCGGAGGAACCACCGCAGCAAAAGCTGGCACCGGAGGAACCACCGCAGCAGAAGCTGGCACCGGAGGAACCACCGCAGCAGAAGCTGGTACCGGAGGAACCACCGCTGCAGAAGCTGGTACCGGAGGAACCACCGCAGCAGAAGCTGGCATTGGAGCAACCACCACAGCAGAAGCTTGCACTGGAGCAACCACCGCAGCAGAAGCACAACCTTAACTACACCAATATTGACACACTTTTCGACGACGAGGGCCTCAATGCGCCGCCAGCAAAGCAGACCAACTCGGCAAACAAAGGACAGCCGCAGACGCTCAAGAGCGAAGCGGGCAATCCGGCCCGGAAAGATCCCTTACAGCTCGCCCAGACGCTGACCATGAATCGGCAGCGCTTGAAACTTGAAGCCCAACGCAGCCGCCAGCGGTTTGCCAACATGCTCTGCGGCGCGGCTGTCGTCTTAGTGATCGTCTCCTTGCTGGCCATAGTGGGTGCGTCCTTGTTCTCGAAGCACGCCGATAGAGATCTAATGACCACCCAGGAACCGGCCTACAATTTCAGCTCGGAGGACGAGGACAACGAGCCTCCCGATGGTGGTTACGCACGTGCGATGCGGGAAACGACCGATGGAGACTCCTTCAGAGACACGGTTCAGAACGACGCGACAACTACTGGCACCTTCGAAGACAGCGAGATCGTCCAGGTAGCGGAAGATCATATAGGTGTTTCAAAGGGCTCACAACAAGCGCTCCAAGCAGCCGAAACCGTCATAGCTGGAAGTTTGACCATTGATACCAGCACGGAGGTGGTATCCGGTAGAAATTCTACGTGGCAATAAACGATCGGGATTTACTTGAAGGCGATAATATCATATAATAAATTTCAGAAAACTGCAGTAACACTCTGAGCACAACGAGGAAGCTTTGTTGCAAAGGTGACGCGTGTGCGTGGTAAAGGATGTTTTTCGTCATGCAAGAAAATATAGAAATTCGGTGGCCTGAATTTCACGCGGAAAGTCTTCGCTTTACTTTAGAATGTTGCGCGAGTTTCGAGCAACTCTTATTTGTTCTGTGCTGTAGACAGTACATTACGCGCTTATCGTATTCATAATGAACTAGTTGCAGCTCCAGCAAAATGCCTGCTTCAACACGTAAGACGATACTGTGCTCAAAAATCATCAAAGAAATAAGCAGTAATGCCTTCAATATTGGCTTCTTATCACGCTGCACATTGTATGGCAACAGGCCACGAAAATTCTCTGTATACATAATGAACACAAGTGCCGACTAATCCGCCGTCAAAAATAATTATTTGTCAATAAGTGCGAAAATCACGGAGTTCCGGCACAAGAAGTAAAATGTAGCAAGACGTGGGAGCGGGCTAGTTGCTTCTGCATAACCAAAATAAACTTGAAGCGCAAAGAATCAACCAGTGACGGTATGGGCCAGAATGCCAAGCGTTGTCACTACTTTCTCCTTCATTCTTCAAGTTTATAAGTAAAGTATTCTCTGCATATCTTACCATTCATGTTAGTCAGTCACGTTATTCGTACATTCGTACCCTTCCATGCCAATTTTGGTATTTACCAAGTGAACGAGACGCGAGTTTTTGAAAGGTCGAGTTTCAGCGTTACGCCACCGCCGCCGACACTTGTGAGGCAATACAAGCTTCGCTTGATGGATGGATGGAGAACTTTATTTGGTCCTGCAACGCTATGGGGTGACCCATAGAATGACTAATCCCACGTCGGGACCGGAATACTGAGCTTCGAGGCCGCGTCGAAAAAGTGTTTGAATCCACCCAGTGTGGCATATCCCCCTCGTGGGTACGAGCCATGTTTTCAGGCAACAACAACAACAACAACAACAACAACAACAACAACAACAACAACAACAACAACAAATCGCGCCGGGGTGCTCCCTGCCAGCAGCCCTTGGTCGGGGTTGAAGCCCTCAGTCCACGACCCATGGCTCTAGTGGAAACGCTGGCTTCAGACCTTGGCCACTCCTGTTTTATCGCTGGTTACATATTTTTCTTGAAAGCCATCTGCGACGGGGACAGAGTCCGTCGTCCGCTGTGTTTTCATGGCTTAGTTCGCGTTCATGCTAGCGGTAGCACTAAGGTCCATTCGCTCGCTGATGCTGCCGCGTTTTATCACTCCAACGTTTTGAAGGCGAGTTTCCGTGGTTATTGAGTGATATGTGTTCAGGTTTGCTTGTGCATGCGTGGTACCATGCTTGTCAATTTAGTATGCCTATGTTTACAAGTTTATACTGCCGAGAAAACTACTATCCTTACTTCTTATAGCTGTCCAGTAATTCGCGATCGCAATCGATGGTTCGCCTTTCGGGCGATAGTGCGACTTGTTTTATTGCGGTAACTAACTATATATATTCTACTTATCTACTGGTGTAAAGCATTGGCAGCGGTTCAATTTACAACAAACAATCCTTTTTTTATGTTCCTTCGACAATAACACCTATGTAACAAAATTGCCGATGAACTCTCGTTGAAATCTCGCCGTCGCACCGGGGAGACGTTCCAATGGTGTGCAGTCGTGTCGGGGTGCATCGCGCTTGTGTTGCGCTTTAATGGCACGATCCTCGTCAGTGGTATTCGCCAGCCGGCGCTGGTCTCCTCGACGCTTTTGCCCACGTCAGCGCTCCAGGCGGGCGAGCGGTTCGTGGTGGAACTGGAAGTGGCAGCAGCGGCTGCGGCTTCACGTAGCTTTCGCGCCCGTTCACACTTCTGTGTGCGTTGGCGCTCCATCAATTCCCGTTCTTCTTCCCCCCAGAGAACGACACGTGTCCGTCCCTTAGAGAGTTCAAAGGGAAACTGCTGATAAGAGCGCGAGCGCGATCTCTACGTCACGAGACAAAGGGGTACATCGATTGGTGGGAGGGGGCACCGCGGAGTATCGCGTGCAAACGGCATCGGTGGTGGCGGGGCGACGGTGAGGACGAGGGCTGCCGCCAATTGTTGTTCTACGCGTTGTTTTCTCGGCGGACGTGATCCACCAGAACTTGGCCATAGACAGCTTCACTATAGAAAAAAATAGGGGCAGAATCACACTAGTGGTGCGAAGACTGGGCAAACAGCGAAGCTGGCGACCCCACCTAGGTTTATCTCAGATCGGCCAAGTTTTTGCGAGGTTATGCTTCGAGGCTCGGTCCCGTTTTGCGCAAGATCACCCCGGAATAATCGACAGCCCAAGGAGCAACGAACACTCGGTCATTAAAGTATCTCGACGCTTCTGAACGCTCAAACGCTCTTGCTCGGTCTCGCGGGCTCGTAACTCCGGATCTTCTGCGAATCGATGCTGCTTCAGCGACGTGACACTCGGATGGGACCGAATTTTGGCCGCCCCAACTTCACGACGATGGGCTTGGCACGGATACGTGATACCTCGGCAAAGCTAAGGCGAAGCGATGCGGCGCGCGCGATTACGTCACGGCTGACGCAGCTGGGGTGAGGTTCGGCGTGGTCGGCGCAGCTGGGGCGAAGCGTTGCTAGGCGACGCATGGTGACATCATCGCCAGGCGGAAGTTTAGGGGCGTACGCTCGACGGACCATTCTCGAGTTTAAGCAGCTTCGCTATAGTTCACAGGGATATGTGCCATTGAGCTTGGAGCCTTTCTGCACAAACTCCAGGATTGGCCGACATCTCTGGTCTATGCTACGTGGCGCAACGAAGAGCTTAAAGAGCTCCGCTGTATATAAAAAAAAGTTTCACGTGTTGTGGGACAAAATGTCACAAGATGTCACTACCGGCTTTGTGACTGGCTTCCACGTTTGCCGTAATCCAATACTTCCGTAAAGTGAAATACATGCATTGACAAGCTGACTTTCTAGTGGGCCTCTTCGATTTTCCACTTCTGGCTACCCGCGGGCTGCCAGAACCAGCTAAAGCACCTTCGCTTCTCTCGGCTTGATCCGCCCACCATGTGATGCGCTACCACGGCGCATTTGTTTTAAGCTTGTTTCACATTATGCGATTTTCATCGCATATTACCCTGCTTATCTTTCAGTGCATGCATTTCGCCTTGCACTATGCCAAGTTTTCTTCTGACTGATTTCATGCTGCGTCCATGTTTTACTGCTTCCTCAATCTTTTCGAAGTTATAATTTCGGGTATCCCTTACTTTCTTCTTGTTGATCAGTTTCGACAGTTCAGCAAATTGTACCTCATCTCTCGAGTTTGACACTTTCATGTTTTGCCGTATCTTTATTAGGTCCTTTGTTACTTGAGTGAGCTTACCTACTGGTTGCCTTGGTGCCTTAGCTCCCACTTCAATTGCTGCTTCTGAGATTAGCCTAGTTACTGTTTCATTCATTACCTCTACGTTGTCTTCATCTTCCTGTTCTAAAGCTGCATATTTGTTTGCGAGCACCAGCCTGAATTGGTCCGCTTTTACTCTCACTGCGTCTAGGTTGGCCTGTATCTTCTTGACTAATTTTATTCTTTCTCTCTTCAAATTGAGAGAAATCCTAGACCTGACTAAACTATGGTCACTGCACTTTACCCTACCTAACACTTCTACACCTTGCACTATGCTGGGATCGGCAGAGAGTATGAAATCCATTTCATTCCTTGTTTCTCCATTAGGGCTTTTCCAGGTCCACTTCCTGTTGCTGCGCTTCCTGAAAAAGGTATTCATTATTCGGAGCCTATTCCTTTCCGCGAATTCTTATATTTACATAAACATAAATAAAACCGAGCAAGTAGCCGGCCTATGTTTACCTACGTGTATGCATGGCTCATAGTGCGTAAGCCGTGCAGTTGTGCTGCATTTTCTGCCGCTGAGATCACCGCACTGTTGTCAGTGATTAGGTTTTGACGTGACAACGGACGGAATGTACAGGTGGTTGCTCGGGTTTCATTTCGTCCCGCGCACGTTTGCCGAGAGCAGGAACTGTCCGTTCAACCGAGCGAAATATTTGCAAGCCGGTTCTGTGTTTTGGCATACCGATTTATTATTTAGCCTGAGTAAAACTAGTGTCGAGTTAAGCCAAGTGAAAGACCAGTGCAGAGCCATTGCGGCGCTTTCATCGTCACTGGGGCAAGTAGAAAACGTCATTCTGAAAATTTTCACACTCTGCAATTTGCCTTCCTTGTGAGTTTCTTTTTGCCCATCTTCTTTTTTTTTTACTTTCTGTATCTGCTAGAATTTTTTAAAGTAATTTTTCAGTGCTATATAATGTGGAGCAACAATTGGTCGCACATTCCCTAAATGACAAATTTACGTTTATGAGGAATCCGCTGAATAATCCAATCCCCTTCTCTCATTGCCGATATTGAAATACCCGAATCCTTGCAATATGACATAAAGGGACAGTCGAAGGAACAACTGTTCTTAAAGGGAAGAATAGCGGAGAATTGATGGGTTAGTCATATATACCTTGCCGGGTTCTGTAATTAGCACTGAATATCTTTCTCGTAGCAGCAGCGTCCATAAACACTATAATATGTTGCTGCGCGAGTTGGTTTATGTCTAAGAGGTGCATATTGGTGCGATGAGGAAACAAAAGGTCAAGAAAGAAACTGGGATGGAACAGAGCGGGCCCTATGCTCCTTCTTATTTCCTCATCCTTAAGCTTTTAGTCTCTGAGATACGTCTGGCTTGAGCGAGTGCCTTTGATTCCGTAGTGCTGTCCGTGCACGTCTCTCTCTCTATCTCTCCTTCAATTCTATTCCCCTTTGTCTTCCCCGAGCGATGGGTAGCGAACCGGAAACTTTACTGGTTAACCTCCCTGCCTTTTTTTTTATCCCTCACTGTCCTTGTCTCCGTGGCACTCTAATATTCACACTTACTCATTAAACAAATAACCGTAAGCAGTGAAACTTCCTTTTGAGCCCAGGTTATCGAGAGTTGGGAACATGACTGACTATGCAGACCAGTTATTTCACGCATTCCGCAAAAACCATTACCGTAAAGTATTTGACAGCCACTGTAGGCGTCTTAGCCGTCGTGAAGAGCACAGCTTGTGTTTTTTTAAAACTGATATTTTCATTTCGCTTCGCCCATTTATTCGCTTCATTTACATCCTGCTTCATTCATATCCGTCTCAAAATATGCCCCAAGCTATAACAAAGCGTCAATGGCTTATATGGTACAGGCTCCACAGACAAGTGAAACCAAAGAAAGGTCGTGCGTCAACATGGAAGCCGCCGGAGTGGCGTCAGAGATGCGGCACTATCTGTTTGTCTATGGAACTCTGAAGAGTGGCGAGGTGAACCACAACATCTTGTGTGACACCAACAACGGTCGCTCTACGCTAGTTGGCCAGGCGAGGACGCTCAAGAAATGGCCGCTAGTTCTCGTATCCTCGTTTGAGCTACCTTGTCTGCTGCCTTGCGATGGTGTGGGCCACGTAAGTGCTTACAAAAACCTATTGCATTATATACAGGGTGTTTCAGCGAACACTTTCAAAAATTCTTCAAGGTTGCCTTTGGCAGATAGCACAATTCTAGTTCATGAGCTGGTCTACTCGAAGAGGCGGACATTACTTGCACAAGAAATTGAAATGAATAATCGAATAATTAATAAGAATTCACTAATTCAGTTTTCAACTAATTGCCTGATGGCCCATATTGTAATCTACAAATTGTAGCCGTGGAGTTCGGAAGACGGATTCATTTGGAACGAATTCTCGGGATGACACCAGTTTCGGGATATTAATTCTCGCTCTTTGCGGAGAAATGCATCGGCGTTCATTTAATTTTGTGCTTCAATGCTTACACCGACTTTTTGTTAAGAAACTAACTGGAACGCCAATGCATTTCTTTGCAAAGTTCGGGAAATAATATCTCGAAAGCGGTGTCATACCGGGAATTTGTTCCAAATGAATCCGTCTTCCGAACTCCGCCGCTGCAATTTGTAGATTACAATATGGGCCATCAGGTAATTAGTTAAAAACCTAATTACTGAATTTTTATTATACTCAATTATGCATTTCAATTTTTTTGCACAAGTAATGTCCGCCGCTTGTAGTAGACCAGCTGATGAACTAGAATTGGGCTATCTGCCACAGGCAACCTTAAATAAATTTTGAACGTGTTCGCTGAAAAACCCTGTATATCCCTTCGATGAAGGCCGGACCACTGGCCGAAACGTCAGTAAAATAATAGTATTTTTGTTGTTGTTAAACGTGTGAGCACTTCTTTCATAAGAATTTCACCAGGTTCAGCGTAAACTCCTAAGTGACGATATATACATGCGGTCACAACATAAGAAGCCAAACACAATTCCACAATTACCTTCGTGTCGTTGTTTGTTGACTTCTTATGTTCTGACTAATGAAAATCGGGCCCCTTGGTTTCATTTGCTCTCGTTCACACACACACACACATACACACACAGGTTTATATATATATATATATATATATATATATATATAGGGCGTTTTGTTAGCTGTACCAAATATTTAACATTAGAACAATATATATCTTGTTCACGTTATCTTTACCATTCGAGTGCACCAATTGGCGGCCTCTAGCTACACAGTAATTTCCGCACGTAGGTGCGTAATTAGCAAAGGTACGCAAATTATCTTTCTAATTATCAACAATAGGTGGCTACAGCAACTGAGTACTTTGGGGGTCGTCCTCGACACTACCTATCCCAACGATCAAATTTTCAATAGCGTAGTTCATGTGAGAGCTAAGCGACCAATTAGTTCCTCCTGGCAGGCTCCTTGAAACCGAAACTGGCCGCAAAAAGAGCGTCGTTGTCGTCGATGTCGCCGCCCCCCTACCTTTCGTCACGTCTATGTCACCGCTGGTCCGGCCCGCGAGCAGCTTGCGTTATCTCCTTGCTATCTGCGGCGTTCGCCGTCCACGCTACAGACTGATATGACACCGTGCCTGTAGTATCTAAAAGCCCAAGGAGCGGGGTTCGCGCTACAGCACAACGTGGCGCCCGACGAAATGACGAAGTAAATTTGGCGGCCCGCCGGCATTGAAGCGTTAGGCCAACGCCGCAAACAGCAAGGAGATAACTCAAGCTGCTCTTTGGGCTGGACCAGCGGTGACGTCGGAGACGTGACGAAAGGCTGGGGCGCGGCGACATCGACGGCACAGACGCTCTTTTTGCGGATAGTTTCTGTTTCAAGCATCCTGCCAAGGGGAACTAAGTGTTCGCGTAGGATAGAAAGATAATGCTCGAAAGAGCAGGCACGCCCTTGACGCGCCCGAGAAAGGCGCAGCAACGGCTGACGGCAAGTGTGCAGATAGACAGCGGGTCGGTGACGGTATTGCTAAATTGCGATAATACGTTGATACCAATACACGGCACTGGCGCGTTTCTTTTTTAACACGAAAGTGTTTTATGCCGGGGTCCACCAAGACTTCACTGACGTATTTCCGTCACGGCAATACGTCATACGGAAATACGGAATGACGTTCTTACAATGTACACGAACATAATACAAAGAAAGAAACCAGAAGAAAAAGTTCCACAAACATGCAAAATTTGGAAATCGAACCCACGACCTCTCGGTCCGCGACGATAGATCGCCGAGCGTTTAACCCATTGCGCCACAAACGCATTTGCAGAGAGCTACACAGACGCGCCTTATATATCTAACACTCCTCCGTGTACCCGCGCTCTTGCTCGGGGCGGTGCCGCCGCCTACGAGCAGAAAAGAGAAGTACTGCATTATGACACTAACGCGCACCGACAGTGAACGCTTCGGTGGTCTCAGCACTACGACGCCTCGATGCCAGCATTCGAAGGGACGCTGGCATCAAGAAGCACTACCAACGCCACCTAGGTGGCGTTCACCGTACTCAGCACAGCGGAGCGTGGCCTCCGCAATTAGCTCTGAAAATGTTTCTGAAGTTGATCGCGGAGGCTGCAATTACGACGCGCTGTACGCGCTGATTTGACTCGGTGACGATTCAGTTACGTGCTTTGTCTTGCGCGTTGTATTAGTGTGTCAGTTACGTGCTTCGTCTTTCGCGTTGTGCTAGCGTGTGCAGCGTAGTGCAGCTTCCATATGCACGACGGTTGCTCATGGTCATCGACGTTGGTAGTCGTGATGGAGGAGACGTGCCACCAGGCGTCAGCGTGGGTGCATCAACGCCTAAGGGCGCTTTAGCCACAAAACACCAATAGACATTATATATCAATGTGCAATAAACATTACACTACTTCTGTGAAGACACGTTTCACTTTCGTGTCCTATACCGATTCCTATATAAGAGGGATCAACCACATTTTTTGACATTTCTTTTTGCCTGCTGTTATTGCACGTTCCTTGCTATCTACGTTCGCTGACTGTCATCGAGCAAACTCGGGTAAAACTCGTGCGAACGAGAAACTCGGCGCATCCTGCACAGCACCCCTGTTCTCGTGTTTTCCTGTATTCGGTTCTGCTTTGTCACCATCCTATTATATGTGCAGGAGGTGTGCGGTGAGGTGTACCAAGTGGATGACCGGATGTTGGCCGTCCTCGACCGCCTCGAGTCGCATCCCGACATCTACGTTAGGTCGCTGGAAGACGTCGGGTTGCTTTCGCAGGCCGGCGGCGAGCTCAAAGCGTGGATCTACTTCGTGCGCAAATTTGAGCGAGAACTGCTGTCGCTTCCTTACGTGGTTAACTACACCGGAAAACCAGGAATCGAGTGGCCAGACTATATCGGCGACAATGAGCAAACAGGACGCTTCCTAGACGCCACATACACATCGTCACAAACGGGGACGGCAACTAAGGCTAGCTCTCACAATAGCTTTAAACGTTCTGGAGAAAACCTATACCAACGCCTTTCTTAGGAGTAGGAGGAAGATGTTTGCTGCAGGAGGATCAAGCCTTGTCCATCTGGTATGGGTGCCAGGGCACGTGGGGCTCACTTTAAACGAATCTGCAGACACACTAGCAGCGGCATCTCTTAACGGCCCGGTACTGAGGTTCCTAAGACCTTCGGCATACGTCACTTCTGCGAGATTTAAAAAAGATTTCTGTCCAAGAAGAACATGCCAAATCATGTGTACTCAATAACACCGATTTTCAGCACCTTAGGTTTCCTCGGCACAGCAGATGGTGTTCAACAAGAAAATTTGAAGTGTCGTTTACTACAATGCGTTGCCGAATACCAAGGCTTAATTTCCATTCCCATAGGTCTGGTTTGGCGCCTTAATTCCCCTCAATGCTTTTATTGCAATGAACCCGAAACTATGGATCATTTCTTTATAGAGTGTCGTAGGTTCACCATGCATAGAAAACGACTTCTAGAATAAACGACCTCCGCCAACTTGGATTGCGCATTACGCTACCTATCATTCTATCTCTGGGGGTGTCGGCACTAGGACACTGTAATAGGAACGTATGTGATGCCATATTTAATTTTGTAATGGAAACAAGGAGACTGCCATGCTAATTTTTTTCACAAGACAACAAAAACTTTTGCTTCAAATTTTAAGATGCTATAGCATGAAAATTAATATTAACGATTAGAATTCATTATCTCATTCTTAAGTAAGAAAATCCAATTTATTATCCTTCATTTTTCTTCCTACTGCCGCCCGATTCATGGCCAATCCCCCGTAGTGGGTTGTGCTATTTCTATAGGCACCAAACCAAACCAAACCAAACCAAACTAAAGCTGAATCGCCGGTATCGAGCAGGTATCGACGCAGCAGCAGCGCGCTTGCCCGAGAGTGTGCTTGCCCGAGATCACCTAGCCCTGACCCAGTCTACTTCCAGGTTTGCTGTCAAGTAGCCGGCGGTTATTCTCTTACATTAATTTTTTATTTCACTTTTTTAAATGAAAGTCGTGGTTCATTTTGAGTTGATGTCTGTCTCATCTCCAGGCAAGAGGTCCTCCCTCTGGTCTGCTTCCATTCCTACTCAGGATATACCGGGGAAGCTGTTTCTTAAAAGCGGGACCAGCAACGTTCCTGTGGCTTTGGTACCCACGAATGGGGGGATGATCCGTATGAAGAATCTGAAAGCCATTCAAACAGAACTTTGGGTGGTCTCCACTCACTTCCAGCAAATCACAGAGGTTCGACAGTTTGGACGAGGGGGGATCCTCTGCTCGTTGCCGGACCAGGCTTGTGTGCAAGATCTGCTAAAATGCACTAATTTCGCTTCGCACCCGGTGAGCTGTTTCATCCCACCTCACTGAGCTTGCTGCAAAGGCCTAGTCCGCGGTGTAGATGTAAGTCTAAGTCCAGCCGAAATCTTAGACATTTTTTCTCCGGTAGGGGTTGTATCTGTCTTCCGATGCAGAAGGGTAGTCGACAACACGAAAGTCCCTATTGAAACAGTTATCGCAACGTTTGCAGGGACAGCTCGCCCATCAGAGATTAAGGCCTGGCCATTGATTTACAGGGTTGAATCCCTAGCTCCACGAGCACTACAGTGCCTCAAGTGTTGGCGTTTCGGACATAGCACTAACGGTTGCTGATCAACCACTCGATGCCGTAAATGTGGGGATGAGCATGGTGACAACAATTGCAGATCTGCAAGATGAATCATGCTGTTTGTGCAATGGAAATCATGCCGCTGACGATTATATCTGCCCCGCAAGATCAAAGGAGTTCCAAGTGGTTGAAATAATAGAAAGGAGACGTGGCTCACGTCGTGAAGCTCTTGCTGAAATTCAGAGCAGAACACAGGGATATGCTGGAGTTACAGCCCGCCACTCACTCAGTATGGACCCATCTTTTTCCCAGACGATCACAAACGTAATAGAGAAAGCTGTTGAAGAAGCAATAGAAAAGCTTCTAGTAAATCTGACAGACTCATTGGTGCAAGTACTGTCTACGCAATTCTCAGAGATATCTCAGGTTATAACAAAATGTAGTGTCCATAATCAGATCTCCACTCTTTCTCAGTCTCCTAAATCACAATTGCCGAAATCGCTCCCCTCCGCGAGCACAAATTTTGCGCGAGCTTCAAGATCACAACAATTTGATCAAGAAGTTCACTGGGAATCAGAGTCGCTAGGCAATCAGGATGTAGACATGGACCCTCGGACTCATAAACGCGCCAGATATCCTAATAACAAACGGCCTAATTCTCCTACTAACTCAAAAACAAAAAAGTGTGCCAAAAATTCCCTTAACAGGACATACTTTCTGAAGGAGAGCATTTTGGAGCAAGCAGTGGCTGCTGCTCAGCTTTCGTCAACATAGGGTGCCTTACGGTACTCCACTGGAATTGCCGGTCAATATTTTCTGCTACTACTGATATATTATATCTAATTTCCCAACATACTCCCGATATTATACTGTTGCAAGAGACTTGGTTGACAACTGGTCAAGATTTTCATTTAAGAAACTACCGTTGCTTTCGATTGGAAAGGCCTTCCCGAGGTGGAGGGTTGGCTTCGTTCATTTCATCTAAAATTTGTCATAGAGCAAAAATTTTACATCGGACTACGTCTCCTGAATGCGAAATTTTAGTATTAGAGATAACACTTCCGGGCTAAGCACCGCTATCTGTAGTTAATACCTGCTTCCCTGCTGGGATACAAGATGTCGGTACACTTGAGATCACCTTGGCCTCAAAAAGAACACGTTGTTCACGGGTGATTTCAATTCACGTCATGTGGCATGGGGCTTCCGCACTGATGCACCCTGGAAACGTTTATGGGATTGGGCTTCTTCGAACAATTTTACTTGCTTAAATACTAAAGTTGCAGCTTTTTGTTCGGTGTCAGTCGTGCTCTGTATTAGACGTATCATTTGCTAGCTCAAGTTTATCATCCTCATCTCGGGCTGTCGTTGATGACGCCACAACTAGTGATCACCGTCCTATACTGATGGATACTGTCTGCCCCTTAATTTCTTTAGATAATGAAGTATATGTATTTTTGGACTATTCAAAATTTAAGAAAACGTTACAGTCCACGTTAGCATCTTTGATAGGTATGAAGAGAGATACTAAAGCTAAGTGCCTTTGCGCTGTTTAGAAGGGTACTCTAAAGAAATCTGAGTTTGCAATACCGAAAGCAAAAGGTAGTTCTGGCTGTCCCTAGGGGAACCCTGACTGTGCACGAGATTATAGACACCGAAAGGCTGCGTGGAAGAAACTTCTTAAGCAATGCCCTACAAATTGGAATAACTATACGTATGGGGCAGCTATATTTAAGCGAACAATTTCATTTGCAAAAAGTTGCAGTGGCTTAGCTCGGCTATGCCAGGATATACGTAGCGTTAGCAAAGGTTCAGCTGATTATTCTTAGCTTTCCTGGTTGTCTCCTACGCTCAACCGCTAATTGCCAGGCAACTACTTCGGGATCCGATGAGTCAAGCTTCTCCGTTCTTCTGCGCTGTTGAGCAGCATTTGCGCTCTCCTTCTCCATGGCTATACCACACTGGCAAACGCCAGTCAGAAGCGCAGCGGCTCCAGCGCAGTGTCAGACGGCGACTGCACAGCTAGCGCGCGCCGGCGCCAGTGCGTCTACCACGGCTACGACGTCACTACTCTGGAATGCGCAGACCGGCGGCGGTGAGTCGCGCGTGCGGCGGCGGCGGAGTGCGCGAGAGGTGCCGGCTCCGGTGGCTCCGGTGCGCAAGCCGTGTGACATCACTGATCCTTGCGCGTACGCAGCACGGCTCTTGATGTGCCGCGCGAAACAGGCTTGGCTAGGCCAGTGTAGCTAACGCTACAAAAGGTATTTATGATTAAAAACGATATAATTTTCTGTCGAAGAGTTGCAACAAAAAAGCGCTTTTTAGGTTTCTTCGTTTTCGCAAGGCTAAACCAACGCCAGTAAATATTGATTCAGTAATCCTATCGGCCAAAGAATTATCAGAATCATCGGAAAAAATTGCCAGAGGATTAGAAAACGGTTATACAGCTCACTTACAATTGAACTTTGTCAGCACTGCATCCGAGAACAGTTTTATCAATGCGACGATTGAAGAGCTTTTTCACGTTGTAAGACTGCTACCTGCCTCAGCTCCAGGTCCAGATGGCATAACAATAAGCATGCTAAAAATATTATTTGACGTGTCTCCACAGGACCTACTTAATATCATCAACTACTTCCTAAAGACCAGTTGGATTCCTCCAGATTGGACGCTTGCTAAGATTCTACCCCTACTTAAGAAACAAGGAGCGGGATTACATATGGACAACATAAGGCCCATTGCATTAACATATAACATAATGAAACTAATAGAAAGGGTGTTATACATCCGTATAATGAGGTTCTTAACTACTAACACATTACTGAGCTCAGGTCAGATCGGATTTAGACCGCGATGCTCGATTTGGTTCGTGCACGTTGACTTGCAGAGTCGTATTAAGCTTGCTCGTCACAGGCGACAGTTTGCAGCACTAGTGGCTCTTGATATACCTAAGGCATACGACCGTGTAGAGCATATCATTCTCCTCAATATCCTGAAGAGCATGAATTTTCCTCCATATATAACAAATTGGATTTATGAATTCCTAAGATGTAGAAAATTCTATTGCTCACAAGGCGGTGTTTCGACGTCAAAATATAATCAGTCCAGGGGAGTTCCACAGGGTTCCTTTTTTTCTCCCACTTTGTTTATTATTCTAATGAGCTTAATTCTACTGTGTGATGATGTACAAGTGTATGTTTACGCAGATATCGTTGCATTCTTTGCGTCAGCGGGTGACATTCACTCTCTTCAAAGAATATTACGATCATATTTAGCAATACTTGAAGATTGGCTTGATGATATTCGTATGACATTAAATGTTAGCAAGAGTGCCTTGCTTGTATTTCCCTTGAATCTACCGGTTAGTGTCTCCCTCCAATACCGTCAAGAAATAATCCCTCAGCGTGACTTTATTAAGTATCTAAGCGTTATATACGAAAAAAAAAACTTAGTTGGCGCAACCACATCGAACATGTTACGTCTAAGGCAGCGCGCGCTGTTGGCATGATTCGAAAACTCGGTCACTGCCGCTCTGGGCGCACAGACTCATTATAATTTATTGTATGTATATGTTCGACCCATATTGGAATTTGAGTGTGTTTTATTCTATGGTGATCCAGCATACAAGATCAACCCCCTCGTTCTTCTAGAGCGAGAGGCCCTCCGGGTTTGCCTTGGATTGCGAAAATTTGTTGCTAATAATGTGTTATATCAAGAAACCCAATTACCCACACTCGTTAGCAGATTCCTCATCCTTGCAGTAAAAACATACTTAAACATCTACGCATCTTTATTGAGACGATCGCAGCATGTATTTATTAAGGAAAGATCTGCGTTCTTCGAAGAAACATGGTCCCGTCTATACAATCCGCTGGTTCTTTTTGTGCAAACTCAACTACAACCATTAAAGGTTCAGATACGCGAGATCATTCCCCTCAAAAAACCCGTCAATGCTATTAAAATTGAATTTGCTGACATATTTCCTTCCAATGCTTAACTCCTGCCAACTAAATATCTAAGCGGATTACTGCAAGATCATTTAACACAAATCAAAATCAATACTCTAATAGCGACGGATACATCAGTGTGTGACGAGAAAGCGGGTGTAGGTATTTCTTCTGAGGCGCTATCCTGGTCTTATTCATTGCGACTGCCTGATTTTACACCTATATTTCAGGCAGAATTATTAGCAATTATATTAGCTCTTCGTAAACTTCCTGGAAATTCTTCGACAGCTGTTATATACTAACCAATTCGTTGTCAGTGTGCAGAGCACTCACCTCATCCTCAGTCAATACAGCTTTGAATGAACTCGAAAGATTAATCCCTTCGACCTTACGTCTGGTGAGTTTAATATGGGTACCAGGTCGCCATGGTTTGTTTTTAAATGAAATGGCCGACGCACTCGCACGTACATCCCTACATGGAGCAGTCATGCATGCTCTGCCGACTTCTGCTTATATCGCCGCGGCTAGGTTTAGAAAACTATGTCTCTTAAATTACCCTGCAAAACGGACATTCCAAATCACAGACTTAAAGCATTTGCTTTACCCTTGGGATAATGAATGGTATCCCACACGTAGATTGGAAATCTCCATTACAAAATTACGATGCCGTATTTTACCCCTAAATTTTTATCTGCACAGGTCTGGTCTGGCGATGTCCCCTCTATATCATTTCTGCAAAGAACCTGAAACCATTGATCATTATTTATTAAACTGCCGCCGATTCGCAATCCAGAGAAAGAAATACTTCGAAATTCCGTTCCGAAAATTAGGCATCGCTATAAACACTGAAAACAGTCTTTCCTTCGGGGCATGTACACTGGGTTTTAGCCACAGTAACGTATGCGGAGCCGTATGCGAGTTCCTTGGTGACACAAGGAGAATACCTAGTTAACTTTCTGATATATTGTTTATTATTTTACAAAATTCCAATTTACGTTAATTTACTGATTGAATGTTTATTAAGTTCGAAAATTCCAATTAAACTGATTGAAATTTATTACCTTCTACCTTGCGCTCCTTCCAAAAAAACGCACCCTATACGATAAAATAAAATACGGCTCTAACATCATTTAGTTTCATTGAATAACTTCAATTGTACCCTCACAATACTTTTCCCCTATAGTTTTCTCCCTCCGCCTCATCTGTTTAACCGCCGGCTTCTTGGCCAATCCCCCGTAGTGGGTATGCGCCATGGTATATGAAGCAAGCAAGCAAGCAAGCAAGCAAATTTCCGGCGATTGCTGCCTTCCAGCGCCGACTTTCCGCACAATTTAAGAAACCTTAAACCTGTAGGTACGTCCTTCAATGTGCGTCCTAATTCAAAGCGCTACGCGAGATAGTCGAACAAAGTGACGTCCACGGCGATATTGCGTAGTCTGCAGATGATATATGTATAATGCCTGCCCTTTTTGTAGATATGTATAAGTCTTGTGCCATCACTTGCGACTATTTGCCGAATAATATCTGACATACTCGAGGGTCTTTGACTCGCTGTAAACCTAGGGAGTGAGACTTGTTAACTACTATTGCCTCTAGACAGTTTGTGTTTGTGTGTTGAGTTGTGCGGTTCATTTTCTGAAAGGAAACGCAATGGGCTATCGAAAGCTCCGGATATCGGCCACTCGGGACCCTTTACCGTGAGCCCAACGCACGATACTTGAGCGTCCCCAGTCCACCGTAGTCGAAATGCTGCTGACGCAGTTCGGTGTCGAACCCGTGACCTTGTGTGCTCAGCAGAAGAACGACGTAGCCCTTGAGCAACCGCCGTATAGAACGAAATTTATAAGGGATACACAGCAGTATGCTACGCAAGAAGTAATGCATTGAAGTAATATTGGCAGTTGGAATATTTTACTGATTTCTTCTTCATATGTGTACATAAAAAATGTGCTGGAACCTATGAAGCTGGCGCCTGACGTGGGTTCCTGGACCTGCATTTTACAAGTCTACATGACATAGAGCAATTCACGTTTATTCAACTTCAAACCAGAGCGCACCAGCCATTTAAAGAACAATGTCGTAATAAATAGTTTCACACACTATAATTTTAATGTTAATTAAACACACTAAGCAAGTACCCGACTGCCGGAGAGAAATACAGTTTCAATGTACGTGCTTCATTTCGAGTATAAAATAGGGTTATGAAAGGAGCTTACATAAAAAATTGCCTTTTAGCCAACCCCCTGTTAGATTTCTTACGTTCAATGTCGCTCACTTGGTGTTTGACAACCCCTTGTCTGTCATCTCCTACTTTATTCCTACTAATGTAACTTCCTGCTTTATTCGTGATGTAAGTTACTGGACAGGTAAGCACTTTTTTCACTTACAGTGTACTGGTTCGTGGATCCCGTCACGATGTATGTGTTAGGCGTTTTCATCGTTATGTTATTTATAATAAGAAGAGACTATCTTGAACAACGAAACCGTGGTCTATGATTTAATCGCAGCAGTTACTTCTTTTAAACATTGGCACACGCTGTCCAAGCACTGTTCAAACCCGTACCTCCACCAAATGTAAAAAGAGTATCCTGCAGGTAGACTTGACGAAAACTGACCTAGCACGAACCACACGATCGTCAACGTCTTGTTCCACACTGGATGGCACAGAGCTGGTGCCGATGTGCTCCGGTAATATATATATATATATATATATATATATATGTGTGTGTGTGTGTGTGTGTGTGTGTGTGTGTGTGTGTGTGTGTGTGTGTGTGTGTGTGTGTGTGTGTGTGTGTGTGTGTGTGTGTGTGCGTGTGTGGGTAAATTGCAAGAATTAAGCGCAAGTAGCACACAGAAAAGTACGCACAAACATTCATTGTCGATGCTTCGGGCGGGGTCCAACCTTCATTACGACTCTTGATGAAGGCCGGACCGCAGCCATAACGTCGAAATGAAAAGTTTGTGCGTTCTTTTCTACGTGGGCCTGCACTTCTTTCAATTTATGGAACACCGGATCCGGTTCCTTCGCACGCGCACACACGCACACACACTATACTGGGTGTTCTTTTTTGAGAAGGTCCAATTTTTTTAATTGCCGTGTAGCAGTTAGCACAATTTGTTCCAAATTACTCGACGAGGTGGACATTACATCTACCACGAGAAATAAAAATGCCTAATTAACCAATTAACATATTTACCCTAACAATTAAATACCCTAAATATTTAAATCTACGAATTATTGTCCGTGAGTTCTCGAGACGTATCTACTTCGAACGAATTGTCTGGACTGCAGCAGTTTCGAGATATTAATTTTCAGAGCGTCCGACGAAATGCACTGGTGTTCCAGATACTTTTGTGCTTCAATGCATAAAACAGCGTTTTCTGAAACTGAGAAACTAGAACATCAGTTCCAGTTACTTCGGCCAATATCTTTGGACTACACTATCTTCGGTGTCGGCCTACATTTTACGACTGCACATAACCACGGGGTCCGTCCACATTTTAGACTGCAGATCCCCATGGCAACGACCCATATTGTTAGACTGCACTTCATTCAGTATGGCCCTACATTTTAAGACTGCCATACCCACGGGATGCGTTCACATTTTCAGAACATACTCTATCGAGATCGGCCAACATTTTTAGACTGCAGGTCCACATGGGAACGGCTTATATTGTTAGACTGCACTACCTTCAGTATCGGTCTACATTTTAAGACTACACATACCCACGGGATCCGTCCACATTTTAGACCGCACTACCTTCGAGATTGGCCCATATTTTTAGACTGCATGTCCACATGGGAACGGCCCATATTGTTACACTGCACTACCTTCAGTGTCGGCCTACAGGCCCCGCGTTGCAGACCCCGCGTTGCAGAAAATGCGACGTCGGCGTCGACGATGGCGTCGGTGTAAACATCGGCGTCTGTCGGAAATCATGCCGAACCGCATCATCCCGGCCCACCCCGACCGGATGGGCCCTTCGCGTGGCGCAAGGCGTTATTTAACAAAAATTCAATTTCTCAAAGTAAATTACGACAGAAAAATCATTAAGTACGACTTAACCACAACCTACAGATGTGATAGCTCCGGATTGTAATTTGAATATACGAGAAAAAAAGCCTTATAAGCAGCCAGGGATCTTTGAATGCTGTCGCGTTCCACTCTTAAAGGCGGTTATCGCCATCTTGGAGTCTTGGAGTTTCCGTCGCCTTGCAGCCAATCATTTGTACTGGCGGTAACGCAGCAGCGCTGCCACCTATAGCACGACACATATGTGCCGGTAACTGGAATTAAATACTGTCGAAGCTCACGCATTTGTACCTCGGCAGTGAGGCATAACATCCTGAATTCCATCCACTACTAGGAGTTTCGGCAAAGTATAAAATGGGGGACTACATTCTTGTGCGACCTCTGCATAGACAAAGCACACTGTCACGAGTGATGCCTCACTGAGCCACGGTCACAGAAACGTAGCGTATGCACGACGAGCTCTCCACTCGCTCTTCGCTTCGTTCGCCTTTACTTGCTGCATTGTTTCAATCTGGAACCAGAACTCCAGGCGTTGACCCGACCAGACGGAATCTTGTCGCTGCGCTAACGAAAACAACATAGCAGTTGCCGGCTTAATCAAGGTTAGTATGGGATTTTTCATTTCAACAAGCATGTCTGAGCATGTCATACTGGCGCAAGCAGCTCGAACCGTGAGGCTGCTCCACGCTTCGCACTTAGACGCCTAAGCGACACTCAGAGTCCTTCAACACTGAAAAAACATTTCCCAAGTGGCCGTTCCATGTGGCCCTGCAGGCACCCACGCTCTGGTGGCACGTCTCCTCCATCACGACTGTGGGCCGATCCACTACGCTGCACCCGCTAGCACAACGCGAGACGAAGCACGTAACTGACACTAATACAACGCGCAAGACAAAGCACGTAACTGAATCGTCACCGAGTCAAATCAGCGCGTACAGCGCGTCGGTAATTGCAGCCTCCGCGATCACTTCAGAAACATTTTCAGAGCTATTGCGGAGGCCACGCTCCGCTGTGCTGAGTACGGTGAACGCCACCTAGGTAGCGTTGGTAGTGCTTCTTGATGCCAGCGTCCCTTCGAATGCTGGCATCGAGGCGTCGTAGTGCTGAGACCACCGAAGCGTTCACTGTCGGTGCGCGTTAGTGTCGCCATAATGCAGTACTTCTCTTTTATTGCGATAGCAATTATAATGGACAACTCAAAGCGAGTTTCTGCCGTCGGCGTCGCCGTCGCCGTCACCGTCGCCGTGAGGTTCACGTATGACGTCAATGGAGATGAAATCGTCGCCGCGCGCCGCCGAACGCTGTATGTGCGAGTGAAAGGGCGCGAGGGACGCGCTCTTTCGCGGTGGAGTGAACGCACGGCGGAGAACAAACGCGCGGTCCGCGCCGTGCTTGCTTAAGGCTGCAGAAGTAGGCGGCTCTTTCCTCCTTTACAATCACCATATATGTGTAGCAAACGCGCCTTCTTCCGATGCGCGGAGAGGCCGTGGGGAGGGAAGGGAGGGGGAGGGAAGGAGGCGACGTTAGCTGCGGCACCAAGTGCCTATTTATATCAGAGGCTCCGGCAACAGTCACCAACGCCGCACGCATTGTGAGCAAACGCGGCAAAACGCCGACGGCGTCGACAACATTTCTGCGCGTTGCCGGTGCTGCTGCATTCCAAGTTTATACAGCTGATAAGCTAATATCATTACTCGTATAGCTCTCTACAAGTCTGAAATGTGGGCCGATCCCGAAGGCAGTGCAGTTTAAAAATGCATCGACGGATCTCGTGCGTATGTGCAGTCTCAAAACTTGGAGTACGCTTAAGCTTTGCCTGTAAGAGTGGAACGCGATAGCGTTATTGGACGCCGTTGACGCCGACACCAACACCGTATTTTGCGCGACATGCGGCCCGATCAAAATTTGGAAAGGCTCGGTTTTCAACATTCCCTCAATGTTGCCTAGAACCAAAGTACAGCGAAAAACCATCAGAATCTGAGGACGCTTAAGCTTCGCCTTTAAGAGTGGAACGCGATATAATTCAGAGTTCCCTGGCTGCTTATTATGCTTTTTTCTCGTATATTCAAATTACAAACCGACGCAATCACGTCTGTAGGTTGTGGTTCAGTCGTACTTTACGACTTTTCTGACAAATTTTACTTTGAGAAATTAGATTTGTAATGAAGCAGAGGCGCCCGTGGATATGTGCCGACTGAGGAGGAAGACGAAGGACCGTGCCGTGATCGCGAGAGAACCCCGTGCTACAAACACTCCTTCCAGTGCCTACCAGTACCTAGCGTTCTTACAACGTTATCGACGACAATAAACCTCGTCGCATTTGGTAACGCCTTGCACCACGCGAAGGTCCAAACCATCCCTGGTCGGGATGGTTTGGGATGATGTGGTTCGGCATAATTATTTCCGCCAGACGCTGATGCTTCTGCCGACACCGACGCCGACGCCGGATTTTCTGCGACACGGGGCCCTTCAAGCTTTCGCGTTAAAAGAGAAAAGCAACAACAGCGCCGCTAGACTGCATATGCGTGCCTAGCAAGAACGACTCCAGTAAGCGGCGAAACGTGACCCGGAGTGCGACATTTTGCGTTCAGGTAATCGCTTACAAACCCCTGATGACAACAATCACGAGAGGAGAAGTAATAAATACGTTTCAACATGGTAAATCATTGAATTGTTCCTGTACAATGTTAAAGCGACGTTTTCCTTGCCTTGCTCTGTGCTATTTGGCTTGTCATCATCAGCTGTCTCCCCAAGTAGAAGTAGAGATCCTTGATATGCATATGGTACGATCATTTTCGCGAGGTTTCCCACGATTCGGCACCAGACGCGTCAGCGCCTGTGGCGTTGTCCCCAGTTCTTTATCGATTCGCACAGTGCCAGGAATGCTTTCGACCGTCGATCTACTTTGATGCGACCGGTGTAGATCCACGCGAAATCTGTCGAAGGTGATAGTATCACCTAAAGGAATCGCTCGAGAATATTTCCCCTACACAGTAAAGGATCTTTGCTTTGCAAAGGACTCCACCAAGGACGAATGTTTCAGGACGTGTTCGTCGCCAAAATCCGCCGCACGGCTTATATCGTGATGTACCGTTTTGTCTTACCGGCTTCATGCGTCGCTTACAGCGGTTGCCACAGATCATAAACATAGCTTTCGGCACTGTACCTGACTTCAGCACCAGAATCCATGCCCCCTCGTTGTCATAGTAGGTTGTCAACACCAAAATCCACACGTCTCCTTTTGCAATCCTATTTCGAAGATGGTACTGGTGCACGTACTGCTGAGGGCCGATCGTGGGACGACTACTACTTATATTGGCCCTTTTCGCGGAGCAGTTTGTTCTAGAGAAACGAGATGGCGCTTTCAGCGGCGCGGCGTCCGTCGCCTCAGCGACCGCGCACGAATACGAAACCATTACCGCTTCTACCTTGCGTCTGTGCTATCAGCCGTCGGAAATGCAGCTGAGTTTTCGTTAACGCACTGCGCTCCAGTCATGCTGGATTGAATCATGGGGATTGAAGACGCGTGAAAAAATAGTGACAAGCATGTTAAGTAATGAAATGAATATGTGTGGCCAAGTTCGCGGCCCGCTGCTGCATCTGTCCATATATGTGTTTCTGGCACTTCGAAACGTACGGCTTTCCTCGAGGATACAGAAATTTGCTCATTGCGCCAGCGTTGTATAGCTAACCTTCAAAGAAAGGGCTTAAGCCCCGGTACGTCGGCAAGAGTGAGTACCGCCCATTAAACAGTTATAGAGGGAGTAGCGCCGCTTCCTGTCATAGTAGGTTTCGCGCACAGTATCTACACACATCTACCCAAACTAGAACGCCCACTCTTTCACCAACGTGTCAAGAATAAGTGAATGGGCACACACCTAAATATCTGCACACGATTACGCACAATAAATCACGGTACTACACCGATAGCACACGAATGGTCGAAGCTAAATGTGATTGTGACGGTCCACAAGAGTAAACGAGTTACTAGCGATAATGCGTCTTTGCTACAAAGTGTTACAATTTACAGAAGACTTACGTTTCGAGCCTTGTGTGCAGTAAGAACAAATCTTTCGCGACTTGGTACACCCGCGAGTGATTAGGCAGAAAATAATCAGATGGTGACCGCACCCAGGAACTTTACCGAGTCAGAAACGTGACAAGCCACTGCTTCAATATATTTGCCAAATAAATAACGCAGGGCAAAACGCACTAATGCGGATTCAATTTGTGAGCGGAAAGTTTGGATAGGTTGAAATACATATTTAGCCCCACTTTTAGAACGAGCACCATATGCGCTGATCGCGCTCTTTGGACATAGCCTAATGAGCTCCGAAAGCGCTGTTGCATGTTCTCTGAAGCTGTGGCCAAAGCTTCGTGTCGTCCACCCAGTCACCGTCTACGATATCTCCCGAAACAGAGAAGCCGTACCGGTGTCATGCAGGTGCATTGTAAACACAGAGGCAACGGCGGCAATTGAGGCAAACAATGGACGCGTCACCACGTGATCAAACATCGTGATCAAACACGGCAGTGCCCTTGGGATCGCCGCGAAAAGGAACAATACTTATCATAAACAGGCATCCCAAGCAACGTTTGCACGAGTGTGACAGTGGCACATTGCGTCCATGTAAATGGTGGTAATGCGCAAGGAAGGCGAATCGCATTAATGCGCGAAGTGAGGGTAGATCACGACGGGAGCCCGGTGCATGCAAATGCAGGCGTATCCATATCCTCATAGATAGCAGGCCTGTGCACTCTGCTTCATGACGTACGTCATGCTACTTGAAACAAAATTTCCACTGCCAAGCCCGGCGTGACGAAAGTGGTGACGTCAATATGACCGTGGCTTACTCGGCAGCCTCCACATTATATGCTGTGGTAGTCGGGCAATGTAGCATGACTTCATGGATAGAAGTGCTCCGGCCTTGTGCTATATAGGAGGCGTTGGCGTATCTCAGTGATGTCGAGAGGAAAAATCAGACTGCTGCCGTCGTGTGCTTTCCTTCACTCACCGGCGACACAGAGTCACTGGCAACAGGCTTCGCGGCTCGTTTTTGACAAAGGTGGATGCAAATCACGTGAGTGAGTGAAATAACTTTTATTACACGTCCGGCGAGGACCCGAACTCAGTCGCGCACCCGGCTATATATAGTATAGTATAGCACTATAATAGTATAGTAGTAGTAGGCTTCGTATAGTATTACCATAGTGCGCTCAGATGTGCTATGCCCTACTGTCGCATTCATGTAAACTCGGCAGCATTTCATTTTCTGATTTTGAACATGCTTCACGTAATGGCAACAGCGCTTTTATAATCAGCGAATGGGAAGCGAGATAGCGGTGCTGATGTATATATAGACCAGAAATTTCCGCCCTTATAGGTGGCAGCCATGTTTTGCTAGGAACTATTTAAGGGAACAGGTAGAACGGTCGGCCGAGATAGCGCTGAAAATGCTTTGCTTCGTCTGTTCATCTCACATGCTTTCCTCCAGTGGTTGTTCTTCATAGCATTGAAGTCAGCTGCCCCGTCATCAAACCTGCTGTTCCTGCAGGGTCTATTTCAATATGTCCCTGCGCGGGCTGCGCAGACAGATCGTGAACGAACGTGGTCGAAATTAAGTACCCTTCCTCTAAGCGATGGTGCGACAGTAAGAAAGTTTTGATCTATAAAACAACTTCCCCGAATGCTGACAGGCAGTGTTCTTGGAAGGAGTGGGAAAGTACGAAGGTAAGAAGTTCCGTTTTTACAACTGAACACGGCAACTCAGTTTTTTTTCTATACCGGATTCATTGTGCGCAAGAAATTAGCAGTAATTAAGATGCTGCGCAGGGCTGATTGACCGTTCAAGATGAACCCAATGTCACTGCTGGCCATTTTCCTACTCGCTACTGAAGCGCAAAACTTGCCCGTTCGAACCATTGGTTCGATCCGCCGCCGCCACTTGCACGCAGGAGTTTACGCTGACCATAACTTGGGCGTCCAGGCTCAATGACACCGCAGTCACACCCAGCCTGTCATCCAGCACACGCACGCTACACACGTACACACTGTACTGTAGCGTTCTACTACACAGTAATGTAGTACTACACACCTTATCAATCGAACGGAAAGGTAATTTCAGTCATGATGTGTCACATCATTCAAGTGGTCAAGCCTGTGTCTCCCGTCGTGCCCAAGGCCGATTCCAGTTCTTCTGGGTCGCCCCAGCATGTTTTCCGCAGCATTACGTCATTGATTGGAAACGTGGTTAGCAGGGTGATAAACCCGGTGGTGCCTCTCCTTCACAATGTCTCAGTTTGGTTCAACCGCACCCCCTCGTGAGCAGAGCCACAGTGCCCAACATAACCAGCACAATATTAGTGCTCCTAACCGCACCGCCAAGCGCGACCACGGCGACAATACGGTCACCACCACCAGTACAATTTTACAGTACGGAAAGAGGCCGTGGTAGAGGCCGTGGTCCGAAAGAAGCTCGCCACCCTCGGCAAGGCCAGCCGCAACCTGACTTTTCCCTTGTTTGAGGATGGCATCTCGTACAGCCGTCATAACTGAGGCCAGTACGACGTCCAGTACAGCGCCTATTTTGAGAAGAGTGGTTGCGGTTACAGATATAACCACTCCTGCTAATCTGAGAACAGTGCATGCCTGTACTCACTAGCACACTCGGCGCCAACGCCCTTTCTCTGGGTGTTCCTATTCCACGTGCTCACCCTTTCACTATTCTATTCCCACTTACTACTTGGACAAATGGTCCCTCTTCCATTCCTCAAGAACGTACCTTGGAAATCCACGCTGCGACCACCATTGCTGCCATTACAACGCCGGCGTCCACGGCATATTTAACTGTTCTATACCTACCCTTTCAGTGAACATCTCTTTCCAATTCTGAAGGCCGGGTGCAAGGAACCCCTGTTGCTTCAACTCTAGCTGTCGCCACGTTGCTCACCGACTCCACCACGTGGCCAACGCCTGTACGTATTCGCAATGAACCAGCGGCTTCTATTTATTCGCCGGCCTCAAACGCTGTCTTCTTGCGGTATTGCATTCTGTCAACGGCCACTGCGGTTATTACAACCGCCCACAGCCCAACGTCCGAACCGCTGTTGGAAAGGACACCGACAGCTGTTCCCGCAACCAGAGCTGCCCCAGCTCTACCCACTGCAGTGGAAAACACGTCTGACGTGCTTAGGGAGACATGTGACGCTGCTGTTCTCGTTAATGACACCGCGTTCCAACGCGGTGTCATTAACGAGAACGACTGTAAAGTAGCGATGACGTATCAACCGTACACTTCGTAAAACTCACCTGTAGCAACTTTCTTACGCTCGTTTACATCTTTTAACGCCCATATTTCCCACCCATAATTTGTGTCGAATCGCCAGGCATTAAATGCGGTCGTTATTTATTTCAATCACGTCGTGTCAGTCATTTGTGTTCGTTCCACTGTGGGCTGTTTGCTCTGCCTACATCCGTCCATGAGAACTGCTCGAGCACTATGACCTCGGGCATCTTTACGCTCGTTAGTTCAGCTGGCGTAAATTCGTGAGGCTTATGAAAGGCCATATGTGAGCTAGTGGCAGATTTATTCGTCTCAGCAGAACAGTACATAGTTGATATTTGAAGCTCCACTCAGACAAAACAGAAATAAAAAAAATAAATTACGGGGTTTTACGTGCTAAAACCACGATCTGATTATGAGGCACGCCGTAGTGGGGGACTTCGGAAATTTGGACCACCTGGGGTTCTTTAACGTGCACCTAAATCTAAGTACACCGGTGTTTTCGCATTTCGCCCCTTGCAAAACAGAAATAATTGGGACGACCAAGCAAACAGCATATACTTCTGAAAGTGTAAACGTCACACAAGGGCCAGGCCTTCGCGAGTTGCCGTAAGCGAGAAATGGAGCACGCAGATGGAACATAGTGTTTAAGTGAAGCTTGCTTGAATTTTTCAAATAAATACATAGCAAAGAAAAACACCATAGTGATCTTGCGACCCAGCCGCACACGTGCAGCAAGTGTTCGGGCCTTTACTAACTTGGAGCCGAAATGCACAAGTGCCCTCACACCTAACCAATTGGATAAGCCGCACAAGATTACGAATGCAACCACACTTGGAAATTGTGCCTGCGAAACGAACCGCAAAAGCAAGTTTGCAGATTGTGCCAAGTGTGTCGTTTATCGCATACCTCTGTCATGTGGTCGGTTATGTTTGGCCGACCGACCGCTGCATGAACGATCGGTTGCGAGAGCAGTGTTACGACGTAAAAACTCTTGCTAGTGTTTTTTTTTTTTTTTTGCGACGCATGGCAAGACATGTGGCTGTTATTCGTAGTTTGATACCTGCACAATTGTTAGACGGAGCGGGAATCAGCTCACTAGGGAGATTATCGAAGCAGAATAGATTGAAAAAGCTTGTCGAAATGTCTGTAAGCATGTCATCTATTGCGGTAACAGCAAAATAAGTTGATTTGCGGGGAGTTGGAGAACGAAATATTCAGAACGGATAGGTTGTCTCGCCTTTGTGCTATTCTTCAGTTCTGCGCGCTGATATGTTTAGATCACACTGATGCTACTTGTGTATTCTTTAAAGAAGCATTAGGATGGCAATACTGAACTGTTGGAAGTAGAACCTGGTGTGTGTGCGTATGTGCCTTTTATTCGTCCGCATCGAGTTCGCGCTTGATTAGTCGTTCTTGTTGATTATCAAGGTGCCAAAACTGCCGCTGTGGCTGTTAAAACTTGATTAGATGATGCCGAAAAATATTTGAATTTAATCCTGGAGTTTTACGTACCGAAACCACCATTTGATTATGAGGCATGCCGCAGTGGGGGATTCCGCAATAATTCTGACCACCAGGGGATCTTTAACGTGTCCCTAAAACGCAGGACACGGGTGTTTTTGCACTTCGTCCCCACCGGAATGCGGCCGCCGCGGATGGGATTCGACCCCGCGACCTCGTGCTTAGCAGCGCAACACCACAGCCGCTAAGCCACCACAGCTGGTTTGCCTAAAAATAACTTTCGTAATAGAAAAAGCCGCTTGGCATTTGGCATGAGAGCTTTCTACAATTATTTCCTGATGCCTAGCTGTAGTCACTGAAACAGTTTCGGAAGAAAGACTACTTATATATATATATATATCCAGTGATTCTGGGTATGCCACGGAACTTCGATGCGGGCGATCTCTGTTTATCGCTATATTGCGCACAGGGCAATTATCCACCTTGAATTCCGATGGCAGCTTTCCAGAAGGAGCACTATTTACTGCATTCCTTCGCGCAATAATCTCCTCTGTGGCCTTTATCATGCTATGTGCCACAAAAATATTTAAAACTTTTGCTATTTTAGAAGACGATTAAGGCTTTGTTCAACCGGTTTCATTCAAGTTATATAACTTCAATCCATATTTAACCATGTGCTCGTGAGGGCTTGTCAAAACCATTAGGTCGCGCTGTTAAATCCTGTCAGGCCGAACTGTGCACAGAAGTCGAATAAGTTGATGATGGGAGCGGGGAAGGCAGGTTGTGCAATCATTACCACAGTACAAGCTGTATGCTGACTCTGAGATTAGTTCCTGGGATGCACAAGGAAATTGACATTGCTAAAGGAAAATAATGGAAAGTTTGATCTCTCTTCTTCTCAACCTATACTGAGAAATGTAAAAACCACATTGAAAACATGGAACCGGATGGTACACACGCACTTAAATGAAAGAAACTGGAAGCGAAGTGAAATACAAATGTTCTTGGCGAGAGCTACAGCGTATTGCTTTGTCTTGATTTGGAGACCGTCGAGGCACACCATATGAATTAACAAGTTACAAAAGAACGGCGCCAAAAAACGACTCACTGCGCAAGCACTCAGTCATGCATTATTGCACAGAGCGTCATTGCCAGACATCTTGCCGGCTAATGAGACGTCATGTACAACCGGTAATTCGCGGATATCACCATGGTCCATATGTTATGATACCAATTATAGAACTCAAAAGAAGGGGAAGGTCGTTCGGCGTATCAGTCGATTGACTAAGTGCTGATAAAAAGCACGTCGCCACTGTTATCGACTATGTAACCGTTCGTGAATTCTGCGAGTTCATCTGTGAGGTCGTCTGCCAAGTCGTCGTTGAGATAATCAGCGCCCCAATGATGACCGGCGCACAAAACTTCCCGGCACTGAAGCCTTGATGATACATGTCACCGCTGTAGCCGTGTTGCGAAGCAGAGGTCCCGCGAGGAACTATCCATCCTGCTTCGGGAGCAAATCCCGGTCTTGCTCTACCTGCATCTCCCCTGTTTCCAGGCCTCCAGCTCGACCTTCGTTATTTTGTGCTGACACTGGCGCAAGAACAGGGGCTCCCAGGTCAGTCTGGGATGTCGGCGTGTGAGTGGCGGATGATTCATGAAGCTTTACTAAAGTCACAGCCGGCGCCATGTCAGCGGGTAATGACGCAGCCGCTTCCTTGAGCTCGGCGCCGTCTTGAAGAGCAGGTGGGTTGGCGTGGCCGTAACGACTGGGTTCCTCTACGACGGTGTTCTTTCGCTCCTCTGGCAGAAACGCATGCCCAGTTTCTGGTGGTGGTGCCACGTGTTGCTCTTCCGATGCGTGGTCCGGTTCCTCATACTCGCTCAAAGGGGGCGACGTCGTGCTGCCTATGGCCAGCGAGGCAGACACGTCCTGGAGAGAAAAACAAAAATGACGGTGCGTTGCGAGTTTGAAGAAGTTCCGCAATGGTTTTCGTGCAGCGACATGCGACGATGTTGTCGATATTCGATTTAAAAACAAGGCAAAGTGAGTCGGAGCTCTGAATTTGCTTTGAAACGTTATAAACAAAGATTATAAAATAAAGGTTACCTTCCGCGTATCTAATTCTACTAGTCAAAAAGTTCTTTGCGCGGGTTTTATTGCAATTGCATTTATATGGAAACTCCAAGCGAATGCTTGCTGTCGTCGTTGCCGTCGCCGTGAGGTTCCGTATATACCCGACGCGGTGGCTCAGTTAGCTAAGGCGTTGCGCTGCTAAGCACGAGGTCGCGGGATCGAGCCCCGGCCACGACGGACGCATTTCGATGGAGGCGCAATGCAAGAACGCCCGTGTGCTTGCGTTGTAGTGCACGATAAAGAGCGCCAGGTGGTTAAAATTATTCCGGAGCCGTCCACTATGGCGTGCCTCATAATCAGAACTGGGTTCGGCACGTAAAACCTCACAAAGAGGAAGAATAGGTTCCGTATATATCTTGACATATGTATGATGTGTGCCAAGCCATGCTATATTACTTGCGGTATACGCGGGTTATATTGCCACAACATGCTATCACTCAAGTTGCTCATATCAGGTCTTCCATTCCTGACAAAATTATTCCTCTGAATTTTGAGAATGGAAGCCCACAAACAAATGTCAATGTCATGAAACAGAACACCGACAGCGCATGCCTTTCATCTTAAGTCTTCTCAGACTTAAATATTAAATGTTCTAAACAATAAGAGAGCTCAAACTTCAATATGATGTAATTTTATTGGCGCGGTTGTGCACCACCTACGCGATCGCCCAAGGAAAGAGGTTTGAAATATACCCGATACAAAGAAGTGGTAGTGACGTCACCAAGAAAGATGTTGGTTTTAATTAATAAACATAAATGGCCGGGTTGAAACACAGGACTCCTAGAACAACAGCGCGTTTTTACTTAGCTTAAGTTTACTTTAGTTTATACTGGCACTACGTCTACGAGTCTTACACTTCGAGTAATATTCGAACATGTTGCTATAGTGGTTATTGCTCCACCCTAATTGCGAAACTGTGATAATTTTTATAAGCAGCAATTATTTGTTTCTTCGTTACGTTATACCGGATCCAAGTTGGAGGTGAGCCAGTAGTTTTCACGGCTTCAGTGCTGAAAGCAGCCGGCGTGGGAGCGACCCCTAAAAGAATTCTCGAGCGATCAGTTATTCTTATCACAGCGTTTGTCATTTGTAAAAGGAGAAACGTAGTATAAAAAGCATGAAAGGGCAGCGTTCTCTGCAATGTAAAAAAGAACGCTCGGCTATTTCTATGGAAATGTTTTTCAAACGGAATGAAAAAGACGAGGACGCGTCTTTTCTAAGGTGCTGGCACGCAAACGTTTTCAGAGAACGGAAAGGTAAACTGAAATGGCAATAACACGGTACTGGACAATACTGAAACAAAAACTGACATGCGCAACAATTTGTTGACTCTCTAGGTTTTATTTAGAAGATATCACTTGCGTGCTACCTGCGGTGGTTGCTCAGTGGCTATGGTGTTGGGCTGCTGAGCACGAGGTCGTGGGATCAAACCCCGGCCACGGCGGCCGCATTTCGATGGGGGCGAAATGCGAAAACACCCGTGTACTTAGATTTAGGTGCACGTTAAAGAGCCCCAGGTGGTCCAAATTTCCGGAGTCCCCCCACTACGGCGTGCCTCATAATCAGATTGTGGTGTTGGCAGTTTAAACCCCATAATTTTTTTTATCGCTTGCGTGCTCGGCACTGTTGAATTGAACGAACAGGTCGGTATAGCCATTTTGGCCGGCTCTTGGGCAAATAACTTTTGACATTATCAGAAGAAATAAGTAAATTGTGGAGTTCAAAGTGACGGAAGAACTAGTGGGCTGTCAGCGCAAAACGCTGAATTGGGGGTCTCAACGCGCCACATACTCGAGGCCTAACACGCAATGCTAGATGTGGAGCAACTCTGTTCGGCCACCTGTCTCATAGTGCACCAAATTGACCCAAAAGGCAAGGTATGCGGCACCATGCTTAGGACCAGGCGTGAAACTTACCAGAGGATATCCATCAAAAGAGTGTGCTGCGAGCACACTGCTGTCCACAGCTGCGGGCTTGTCCGCTCCTGGTTGCGCCTTTTCTCTAGAGGTCCCTTTCTGAGCCACCGCCTTGCTCTTCTTGGCCTTCAAGCGAGGCGACGACAGCACCACCTGGTGAGCGTTCACTGCATGCCTTGTCGGCGACGGCGCAGCCGAAAGCCATTCCCCAGATGGCTGGACGCGGGCGGCCCCCTTTCTGGAAGGTGGCTTCTTTTCAAGCACTTTCGAGGACGTTGCGGCCACGGCCGCATCTAGGCGCTTGTGCTGATGAAGTGCTTTTCTGCCGGGAGACGGTACCGACTTACGCGAAGGCGATGGAAGCTCCATGGCAGGCAAAAGCGCCCCGCTAGCAACGGCTTCATTCTTATCCGAAGCCAACGGTCTGTCCGACTTCACCGCTTTCTCGTCCGACGACTTCTGGCACGCGGAGTTGGGTGAAGCAACGGTAGCCGGCGATGTCACGTCGGCTGCTCCTCCGGTCTTTTTCCGTGATCCCGTGGCCTTGTTAGCGCGTGTGGGTTTTGCGAGAGACAAGGGCGGTACCGCAGCTCGCGGAGACAACCCGTCTGACGCCTTTAGCGGTGACCTAAGCATCCTGGCAGGAGAAGGAACTACGGTCAAACCTTTCCTTGACTTCCTTGTTGGAGAACCATGGTGCCTTTTTTGTTGCGGTGGTTTGGTCGGTGGCGGCGGAAGCTCTGGTAAAGCGCCGCTTTCTGGTGAAACGTTGTTCTTCATCCCATCTGATGCAGGAAACGGAGGTGACTTCGCTTTACCGTGGTCGGCTTTGAGGGGAGACCTGGTACCCTGTTTCTTAGAGGGTGTTGACACTTTTCCCTTTTTAGTCCGTTTGGGTGACTCCGCTGGGACGGGATGTTCCTGTGAACCACGTGGTCCCTCGCCCTTTGCAGGATCGGTCGCAGCTTGCAGCGGGATGGCTGATGAAGTTTCGGGTTTCTCGGGTACCGTGGTCCCCGCATGCGAAAGTCGCACATATGACCACCGTGAGTCTGACGGTAAGAGTGGAGCTGCATCTTGCACTGCACCCCCGCCTAAAGGCTGTTGATTGACTCCTACTTCGCCCCCCAGCTCGCTATCAAGCAAATGCCTCAGCCTCGAAAGAACCGTAGGGTCTGGACCAAGTGACTGCTCCACTACAGCAGCAGTTCCCTCGCGGCCTCTCGCAATTTGTTTTGAGTTCTCGATAGACGGAGCCACCTCTGACTTGTAGTACATTATTTGTGAGGGTGTCTCGGCAAGGCGCTTGTGTACGAGTGAGTGGACTGGGTGGTCCATTTCCCTGTGCAGCTCACTGTCGCTACGGGCCGCATTGTCGTGAGTTGCAACCGCGGCTGGAGGAGCTACGTCTGGGATCGCGCTTGGTAGTACGAGTCCGTGGTCGTCCCTATTAACTGACGTCAGCTTTTGCCGGGGTTGGCTCGCGGTTGCAGCTGGCATTTGCGCAGGCTTATTGGCCGCCTCGGTGATTGGTCTGGCAACACTACGAAGCGTACCAGTCCGGCGCACGTCTTTCGTGCGAGGCAATGGTGGCGAGGCGGCAGCTTCGGCTGTCTTGGACTTGACAAGGCGCCACAATGAACTGAGCGGGCGGGACTTGTAGAAGGTGCCCGATTCGGGTATTTCCTGCGAGACGGAATGTGCGTTTGCATCAATAATCGAAGTCCTTAATAAACCAGCATTCAAGTAGCTGAAATGTAAGTGCGAAAACGGGCCTGCCTGCTGAACGAGCAAATATATTTCTGAAAGACATGTCCTAGGGCCTATAACATATAACAAGGGGAAGGTCAATAAGACAGAAAAAGGCATGCGCACTCAAGCAAGCTCACGTACACATACCACGCCCGCACACAGTCACACACACCCGTAGATGAAGTTCGAGAGGCACAGCCAAAAGACAAACTTACGAAATTTACCGTTTAACTAGCACTTCGACCAGGGCCCAGTTTGTGTTAAAGCAAAGGAAGCCGCCTGTGTACATTCATTTAAATAAATGCAATTTACGTAGAACTTCAAGCTTTATTTAAAAAAAAGACTCTTTGCCGTATATCATCTAGAGGCGTGCGATGACCTCTTTAACAGCGGAGCTGTTTAAGCCGGGCGCAATGTGTCTGCTGAATCAAACAAAAAAAAATTTTAAAAAAGCCTCGCTGAGCGATGAGTCACCTGCGTTGCCTAGCAACCCCCTCGCGGAGTCGCGTGTGCTTCGCCTCCTCTCCGTGCCGTGCACATGTTGCACTCACATGGGACGTTAAGGACAGGGAAGGAGAGCATGCGCGTGGGGCCAACACCACCTAACTATTGACAATAATTTCGGTGGTGTTGGTGGGGCGCGCTATGCTCGGGAAAGAGAAATAGAAAATGAGAGCGAGAGAGTTAGAAATTGTAGCAGCACCACCGAGCCAACGCGCAGAGCTGCTGCCGACGCCGTTCGCGTTTCCCCGTTTCCCGGCATTCACTCCCAACGCGCGCGGTGTCTGTGACTGCAGCAGGCGCCTATGGCGTCGGCTCGGCAGGTTTCGACCAGCCACGCCCCGGCAAGAGTGGAGGCGCAGCTTGACCGTGACGTCACCGGGGAAATAAAGCTCGGAGACGCCGCGACAGCGGCAGAACACTCGTTGACTCTGTGGCGAGTAGATGTAGCGTTGACATGGGACGACCAAAGAAGATCCGGTCACCCGAAGAAGAAGTCGCACATCTTTAAGCGCGTCGCGCGGCCGAGCCGATTTGGGATACCATGCCTAGCAGCACTTAGCATTTCCTAGAAAACTTAGCCAAGCCTAGTGAAACCTGGAAGAAAAGCTAGGTCGATAATCAGCTCCGTTGTTTACTCCAGACTTGCACCACTAGTGCAAGCTGCCTACGTTCTTTTCCCAGAAATTTGCAATATTTTGATGAAATGTAGGACACGCCACATAAGATTCAGATTCAAATAAATAATTCATGCGAATCGATATGAACAATTTAACCCGAAAACATTCCGCCTAACTTTTGCCAAGTTGCACAAGGTTAAGACTTTACCAGTCCTGTTCGGTTCCTGTTCGGTTCCTTTTTTATATTACAGATTTTATACAGATTTATACAGATTACAGATTTTATACTTTGCTGCTAATAACGTGGGGTTCAGAACGCTAATTAGCAAAAAAAAGCAATCAGTTCATTGTTTGTTAGTGCCTTAAGGGCAGTTGTTTAAATGACGAACTTGAAGGCAGTCACATTTTAATGGACCCTCATTTCTTACAAATGTTGAAAAGCCGCATGTAATTTGAGATACGTATCATCAAAATTTGAACGCTAAATTCAAGCAATATCGAAACCGAGAGCCACGGAAGCGCAGAAAAGGCGGCCTCGCTATCATCTCAGACCAAAACGCCCCGTAACGACAAGCGCGAGGAAGGCGAGGAAGAATGTGCGGCTCTGTGTGGGGTAAAGATTTGCCGCCGCCTGCTGTCGTTCTAACTTCGCCCCACACTTCGTTATGGGGCGTTGCGGTCTGACGCGCAGCGAGACGCGGTGTCTCTATATTGCCTTGATTCAGCTTTGGAATTTGACGATGAATATCTTGAATCAAGGGCGATTTTGAAGACTTAAAAGAAAAACGGGCGTGTATGAAAGTGTAACTGCCTCAAAATATGCCATTTAGACAACTACACCCCCGGGCAATAATAAAAAAAACATAATTAATAAACGGTTGTTAATTAGTCTTCAGCAGCTCACGTTTTAGAGGCAAAGTATGTCCGCCTCGCCTATGAACTAGCCTTCAAAACATTCACCGCCGATTACGATATTCCCTAATGCGAAATTTGAATGCAGCTCTTAAGCCGTTTTGAATTCCACCGGTTGCGTCGGTCATTGTTCAGAAAGAAAGCGCGAACACGGGAACACGTGGCTCGCGCTGAGCGCATTCTCTAGCGGCGGCGCGCAGGCGATGTAGCACATGCGCAGTGGGTCCGAAGCCAACGCCAGCACTGTATCCACATATGGTATCGGGGGGCGCACTCGCCGCATGTCTTAGTAATAAGGTCATCGGCGACCATGTGACGGCGCACGCTACTATGGAGCAATCTCGTAGCGGGGCGCCACAGTGGAGCACGTCTCGTCTCGTAGGGCACTCCGCCTTCCTCGTAACCCTTTCGTCATACTCTCCTCCCCCGGTTACCTGCTCATGCTTCCGCTGTACACTCTTCCGCTTTCCTCTTCGTGCTCTCGTTGCCATCGCCGTCTTTCATCCTCCGCAGCGCTTCCACTCGTTCGTTCTGCCTGCTACGCCGAGGCCGCCTCTCAACGCAGGAACGCGCGCGTAAGATCTGCGCTCTAAAGCAACACGTTCGCTGCGCTCATTACTTTTACAGCGAAGCTGTCTATGGCTAGGTTTCCATGCATTTTTCGTGTCCGTATACATATCTGCGCGTGAAAACAAAAAACTCAGCTCCCAAAGTTAATGCAAAATCGCTTCATTCTTAGCAAAAGCTCATACATCACATCACTTGGATATGCATCTTAAGTAGATTAGTTATCCATAGGCACCATTTGCAAGATCGCTAGACTCTCAGGTGGATAATAAGGGTTTCTCAAAGAAGTGCCGCTGTGGCGACCCTCGTCGGCAATGTGTATACGCTCGAACCGCCCTCTCTTTGTCGTTGTTCCAAGCGCTTGCGTGCCTATTTACCTTCCGCTCTCCCGGCGTGGCGGTCCCGTCGCGCGTGTCTATGCTCGCGGAAGACTTTCTGTGGCAATGAAGGGAAATCTACAGAGGCAAAGTGCCCACAAGTGAGAGCGCTTCTGAAAAGAGTCCCGCGTTTAAAACCATGTTAGTTTAGGCTGGATAAGAGAAAACAGAAACACCTTATTAGCAACAGTTAAAAAAAGACAGAACACACCACTGAGTGTAAAAGTTTGCTTATCTTGCGGCTTTTCCCTTCCGCGTCTGAGCAAACGCACACCCATCGCACGTGGAAGCTACGCCCATTCAGCGTCTGTTCTGAGCACCCAAAAGCACTGTCAAATGCTGCCGGTCTACTGGCGCGGTAACACATAAACAGCAGCCACGCCCCCGTAGCCTTCCTTTCATTGCCGTAGAATTGAATTGATTGAATTGTTCTACTGGCGCGGTAACACATAAACAGCAGCCACGCGCCCGTAGCTTTCCTTTCATTGCCGTAGAATTGAATTGAATTGAATAAAACTTTATTTGACTATAGTTGTCCGCGAGTAAAGTTTCCTCCGGCTCCCTGAGGTGGCGGTTGTCTTCCACGCAAATGTATGCCGCCGATCAAGACCGCCGATCAAAATAAAAGTGTGTGTGCATGTGTCTTTCTTCGGGATGACCGTCGTCGCCACTCAAGAGAAATAAAATTTGCTCATACATTTGATCTAAATTCGGTGTCGCCTCTATGTCGTGTGCTTAACTGCTTCATTGGTAGTCTATCTTCATAGCAGCGGAATGGCACGCGATTTATTCTAAAAAAATATGTATGCTCCAAAAAGGACACCCTGTATACTGAAAATGTAAGATCTATATTTATATAGTAAGGAATTCGTAATTGAGAGGCCATAAATTCTCCATTTTATTATTTTTTACCCATAAGTGCCAGGGCATTGTTGAAACCGAAAGCCAACTTTATAAACACATTTTCCCGCTTCGTTGTCTGGAACTGCAGACCTCTAATAATATTAAGCGACGTCTAATAGTCTAATGATTCTCTCTGCATTGCGTACGCAGCTGGTTTTTCTTGGCTGGATATCTAAAAATTCTTATTGCTACAACAAACAACTACACACCGCGTATAAAAGCACGTAGTAATGTTAAAAAACTTTCAGTTCCACCCAGAATACGAAGAGTGACACGATAGCTGGAACATTATTATGCGCACTATGTATTATACCGTTTCGTGAGGCATCGGTTGGAGTAAATATCGGCAAATGCACGCTAATAAACTCATTTTGAGAAGAAAATTAATACTTTATTCAGCCACTGTAGTCTGAGTCGTGTTGGTGGCGATGGCACACCGTGGTTTTAAAGGGAAAATACGCTTGTGTTTTGTCCTCTTTCTTATCCTGTCCTTCGCTTAGTGCGGCTACCTTCACTTATGTTCACTGTTTCATATCGGCATTGGTTTACAGGCAAGCTGCAGTGCGCGGCGTCAGTCAGTCATTTTACCCATTTTACCGGTGGTGAGCGCCTATGAGGCCACACAGTATTCTTCCTGCAACGCGGTAAACTAATAGGTAGAGCCTGCGACTGGCAATCTGTGGTTCCCAATTTCGAACGTAGCAGTGCAACTTTTTTGTTTGCATATTCTCGCAACGCACTTCACTATTTCTTGTGACGAAGAAATTCGGCATTTCTTGCGACTGAGAACACTTTTTATACACCTAGTGAGGCGTATCGTGACATTCCCTTGGTATTCTTTCAAGTTGGAAGTGAATTTCACGTTCGTAGGTTGCTCCATTTCACCCTTAACAAAGTCGCTGCACTACACCATTCCGCACGTCTGGACAACCACGTGGCTTACTGACCTGTAGTACGAACAGTTACCAACAGTACCACCTACACGGCGCGTCAGCAACTCATGCACCGTATAGATTGATCATAGATTGTATTGATTGCATTGAGATTGTATTGACCATAGATTATACACTGAGGGGAGTGAACCCGTATCAGTTGTCGCTGTAAGGTGACGATCAAACTCCTACTCAGAAGCCTTTTTGTTTGTTCAGCGAGCGATAGCCTTCCTTGCGAATGCGGGTAATTATTTTTTAACCTCTGAGGCTGGTCTTTCAGTTTGGTTTGACTTTCATTTCCTTGTAATCTTAATCTACTTCCTGGCGACATGATATGAGGTTCTATTGTCGATTTGAAATTGATATCGCGAACCATCAAACCAAAGAGCGAAGCCCGCACCCACCTTCTTTTTTTCTTAATTATATCTAATCAATCTTGAGTGATAGGCGCATCGCGCACTTCCAGAACGCTTCACTCAAATTGGTACCAACCTTATCGGGAGGAGAGCGGAACTTGACGGGAGGCGCTCCGTTACACTCCTCGGAGCTGTCGAAGCGCCAGTCACTGGTCGAAGGGCTCATCTGGGCCTCGGTAGTTAGGATCAGGTGCGTGCCGAGTTGGTCGCTCGACGAGTTCGTCTTCTGCTAACGGCCACAACGAAAACAATCGTTATGCCCGCGTATAGACAGAAGCTTTTTCTGAAATAATTTGAAATGACATCACTGTTCTTTACACTTGTACTAGAAGGGAAACTTGGACAATTTGGTGGTAATTCATGTTTCAAAACGTAACAGCGCTAAACGGACAAGGACTTAGGCGAAGAAGAGCACTACACTGGCACCACCTCTACCGACACTGGCACGCAACCTCTAGACCTGTATTAAGCTGAATGTACTTCCTTAAATTGCAAACACAAAACATGGACAAAAACAGGAAAGAATGCGGGCAGCGCTGACTTCCCAGAAATTTGAGTATTCGAAAAAGAAACGTCTACCTAGGCACTCTACAATGAAAACATCAAACTTGAAAACGCCCGGAAGCGAAGCACAGGCGCTATGTAGAGCCACTGATTCTCCAGCGTCACATCAAAGGAACGGCGATATTGAAGTAATCGCTTTGTCGGAGAGGATAGTCGACGGCGCAGTTACGTATTGCCACATCCCGCACTCCCGCCTGCCTAAATTTCTTTCCTTGTAGTTTTCGCGCCATGTCTGGTTATAGTAACGCAGCCATCAAAATTATATCAGCAGCCAGACTCTCTGCATTGTATTGGCGAATGATCTTTCATGCTCCACCTCACGCTGTTGTGTTCACGCAGGCCGTCGTTTAAAGAACGTCCTCTCGGCCTATCGCAGTATTATTCTTACTAACCTGCATTACTATCCTAATGTATAATAATGTAACGTAATGTAATGTAATAACGGGTGACCTTCAATCAGTTTGAAATTCCCGACTTATGTATACAGCCCCAGCGCTCTTCTAAGCTATGAGACACGTGGCATAAAGGACATCGGATTAATTTTGATCAACAGTGGTTGTTTGTGCATAGAATAGACTGCAGGTGAAGTATGATATATCAGCGCCTAATTTCGATGCATGAAAGGCTGCGTTCAGTGCTACTACGCACTATCCCGCTAGGTGCCGAATAAATGAAAAAAAAAGCCATTTGGCTGATGACCTGAATTTTATTTAAAGCCCATTTCAATATCGTACATGGGCTTTATTATTATCCGCAGATTTTCACTAAGAATAGAACGATCGACATAAGGCTATGCAACCCAACGTCATGGGGACTCAGCCACCATGATAGGTACATAGCGTATTTGATTTCATTTATTTTCTTCTTATAATCCCGGAGGCATCATATAAGGGGTCTTCATTTCATTTGGAAATATCAGAACATAAAACACACAGAACACAAAGGGACAATTCCAAAAATGGTGACATTGCTTTGGTAGGATAATCAAGAAAAAAAATAGAATATGTGGGTTGTAGTATGGAAGGAGTATGTTTCAAAAGCTTAGGCAAAATCGCTAGTTAACATTTCCAGGAACGATTTACGTTCAATGCATGAAACTATTGTTTGTAGGAGGCTGTTCTAGCGGCTACGATGATTTCGCGAAGGTATTGGAAAGTACCGCCACTGTAAGTTTGCAACAATTGTGTTAACCACAGTAAGCCCAACACCCCGAACGGTAGTAAAACAAACACAAAAGAGCGGCATGGGCTATCTGGGCAGGATGCTTCCCTCTCGACGAGGTCGTTTCGCGTGGATGCCACTTGAGTAGGAACCGCATTCGGCGCAAACGGAGAGGGATCTTCCGCGAAAATAGAGCAAACACGCAGATTACACTCCTAGCTACCGCAGAGCCAGGGGAGCGGAGAAAACCATCGGCGCCACGGACTTGTGGGACCTGACGAGATCACTGCCGACCGTTCCACGCCAGACGCCGGGTGAAGCTCTTCTTGAATGTGCCTCAATCAAACAAATATTTCCACTCTACGTCTTTTTATTCTTGGGTATGAGTAACACTGTTTTATTTTAACAGCGAAGCTGTTTAAGCAAGCCGTAATTTGTGGTATATAGCCGTGGTAGCCATGGCAACCCAAAGGAGGAGGAGGAGAACTCCTAGCCAGCTCCCTGCCTTCACGACCCCAGCTGCCTCTGTTCTCTCCGCGGCGCGCTGAGCCAGGAGAGAGAGAGAAAAAAAAAAGGCGAAAGCTTGCACTCGGCCGCGCAAAGCTCAAGACACAGCGAACATAGAATTGAAAATAGAATTTAAAAAGTACCATAATTTACATACTGCGGTTTTTAATGAAAATAAGTACTGAAAAGTACGTGCTTTCCTAAATTAGACAAAGCCTGAAGCAAGTGCCCCCCCCCCCCCCGCCAAAAAAAATTCCGGGCTACGGGCCTGACTCGAGGCCAAAGAAGAAGGAAACACTAAGTTTCCTTCTTTTTGAGTAGGTTTGTAAACCAGAGCTTTATGCTCTTACCTGCTCTTGAGGTGTCGCAGGCGTAACTACCACGGCTGCTGGTTCAGCCACAGGGGACGGCTCGAAATTGTGCGCGTCCAGTCCTTCAGCGGCCAGCTGCTGACGATAAAGCATCGCCTGTTCCCAGCTTACAGGAACCCACGTTGGAAGTGGGACCAGGCAATCCCTCAGACTCTGAAATGAATCCATTGATTAGGTTATTCAATAAGTTCATCTTGAAACTGCAGCGCGCACACAAGAAACGCTCGAGGACAGAAGGCAAAAGTAATTGACAGGCGCCTTGTGTCCTCCTTTCTTGTGTGCGCGCTGCAGTTTCAAGATGAATAGCTACAAACTCACTCAACTTTCAGTACTACTATTCAATAAGTATTTCACCAAAGAAATACATTCAAATCACTAGCTCACTCAGTCAGAAAACGACAGCTAATTTCCGAATGAATGAACACATCATTGAAAGAGTCAAGAAACCTTTACAGCGACAGCCTTTAAAGGGACACTTCAGCAAAAAGTCCATCTCTGAGGTGACTGAGGAAGCCCGCGAATTACGTGCTGTGGGCTAGACCTAACGTTCCTTTCGTACAAAAGTGCTTGTAAGTGAGCGCTTGTGTATGTCGTCTACTGATATCTTCCACGTGATTTCGCGCTGCTATTCGCTCACTACGATTCAGAACCAACCAGCTCACCAGCAAGCCTTAACAAACTATAGAGGGTGGGTCGTGAAGGACGGTCGCTTGATGGGGCGCCGTCTTCACGCTCGTTCTAAGTTGGAGGTCACGTGATCGCGCGCGCGCAAAAGACGGAGAGCGCACGCCTCCTCAAACCCAGCCATGGCTGCGCATGGTGGCCCTCGCGGCTGAGCACATTCTAGCCTATAGGTGGCCCGCGCTACGGATGTTGGAGGCAATCTGTGGCGGGTGCCACGGCAAAGGCGAGGGGTGATGGCTGGTGCCTTCATGTGCGCGGCCATTTCGCGCGCATACTGTGAGAAGTCGCGTAATCACAATTTTGGAGTTCAATTGCGAGACTTCCGCGAGCTAGCGTGGGTGTGGTAACGTGAGAGGCAGCACGACGCGTTCACTTTGGCACAAGAATCTACGCTTCCCGCGGCTGGCGTACCTCATCGCGCAAGCGTCGTGACAACGAGTTATTGTTGTTCATGTTTGTCAGTGCACGCGTGACACCATGCTTGTTTAGTTTTTAAAAGAATGTTGACGGAGGAAGTGAGACACGACTTATAGAACTACGAACCTTACTTCGTGCAATTTTTTTATTACTTTGCTATCGCAGTGAATGTTTCGCAATCCGGGCGAAACTGCGGGTTTTTCCTTCATCAAAAACGCTACATGCCTAAAAAACAAGACTCGGCAAAACGTACCCTTGATTTGGGCAGAGCTCGAGGAATGGATGAACGAGGCGAACAAAAAAACGCAGATGAAAAGAGGACAAAGCTAACACTACTCGCGTCACACTTTTAAAAATTGTATGTGCGTTTCTAGTTTAGGTATTAAGTCAATGACCTATACAGACATATTCACTAGGCTACGAAGTAGTGTTACAATAATATATGTACAATTTGTCAGTGTGGTAAACGATGGTGGCATCTGGGATGAGATAAGGTGATTAGGGAGATTTCAGATTCAGTCCTGTACGTAACAACACCGACCATTTCTTGCGATAAAACAATGGAGAAGATTTTAATGGTTGAATGCCGCCAGGTACATTCCAGCACGATATCGAATTAATCCCGGCCGCGGCGGCCGCATTTCGATGGAGGCGAAATGCAAAAACCCCCGTTTTCTTGCGTTGTAGTGCACGTCAAAGAACCCCTGGTGGTCAAAATTAACCCGGAGCACACCAGTACGGCGTGCCTCATAATCAAAACTAATTTTGGCGCGTGAAACCCCCAAAAGAAGAAGAAGAATGAGAAAAGTCCACATCTAAAAAAATAAGTGTATACAGCGACATTTAGGACGAACTGAATCGTACTGCAAAGTGTGATTTTACTGTTGGGACAATAGACTTCACGCTTAAGAATGGTATTAATTGGAAAAATTGTATTCTACATCAAGTAGTTTCTGTACCATGAGGTTGCCAAGGTGCCCTATAATAACGTATATTTTTTTCAAATATGCACGTCGACGTCGACTGTTTTAAATGACTAATTGATGTACTAATGTGCCTAATGCGCCTTGTACTAATTAGTCTTGTAATAGCCTTGTTACACCTAGTTAATTTATACACCTAGTTAATTTATGGGCTAAAAATTCACAATAGCCCAGCGTGCTTATTGATCTACTAACTCACTTTTTCGCCGTGAAACGCTTTCGTTAGGAACGCACATTTAGCTTCCGAGCTTAAACTCGCTCACACTGAATATTGATTATAGAGAGAATAATCTCATTTTTGTTCGCCTACAAATTGCCTTCTCATAATCCGGATTCCATTTCCCTATTGGCCTAGATAATGACACTGTTTCACAGGTTCAAAACGCTGACTTCCAATCACCAACTCTGATTTCTTGCAAGAGTACTCAACATTACCTTAGACTTTTGCACATTGAACTTCAAACCTACACCTATATACTTCGTCCTCTAAGGCTTTGAAGATTCTGTTGTAAGTTATCTCCAAAGCTGCTGAATATAACAATGTCATCTGCAAAGCGCAAGTTGTAAAAATATTTCCCGGTTAGTACCCAAACTTATTACTTCCAAATCTTGAATTATGAGTGCTTCTTCTAAGCTTGCAGCGAATAGCATTGAAGAAATTGCATCCGAATGCCTGACGGCCTTTTTAATCGGTATTGTTGCTATTTTTTGCGATGAATTAGTGTATAGCTGCGAAGTGTACAAGAAAAAACCAGATCAATACATCAATGTGAATTAGCGCTTGTCTTCGTCCTCTCTCTGTTTTGCTGGTGTGCGTGTGCGCGCGCGTGTGTGTAAAGAAATGTCGCTGTTTCGCCCGAAAGGCGAAACAATAATTTCAATAGAAAATTAGCAGAGAGCTATACGCAGTCGGGATAGTAGTTTTATCGGGGACATAAACTTGGACACATTCGCTTACTAACTGAAGCGCGGTGTCAGCGCGCGCAAGCAAACATGAATAGATCACACTAGATTACCGCAGACAACCACTCTCAAAACGCTGACGTGAGGAAGCGCTGGCCGCAGCAGAGAGCGAAGGTTCGTGCGGTCTATCGCTTCAACGGAAACTGAGCTGCGAAAGCACAGCGCATACAAAGGTAAGAACCCTGTGGAGATCACATTCAAGATATAGTGCGCGCGACAGCCCGCAGCGGCGCAAAGTACAAGTACGCGTTGTTGGCTGAGTGGAAGCCCCACCCCCTCCCTCCCGTGGTGCCTTCCCGCTTTCCTCCTTTCGCGTGGGAGATTGAGTCGCCAGTTCGCCTTGCGCCCGTTTGCAAGATATGCATTTGGTGCCGCAGCACAGCTATATACAGGGTGTTTCAGCGAACACTTTCAAAAATTCTTAAAGGTTGCCTGTGGCAGATAGCAGAATTCTAGTTCATGAGCTGGTCTACTCAAAGAGGCGGACATTACTTGCACAAAAATTCAAATGCTTAATCGAATAATTAACGAAAATCACTAATTAAATTTTAGCTAATTACCTGATGGCCCATATTGCAATGTAAAAATTGTAGCCGTGGAGTTCGCCAGGCGGATTTACTTGTAACGAATTCTCGGGATGACACAAGTTTGGAGATATTATTTGCCGAACTTAGCGGATAAATGCATTGGCGTTCCAGTTAGTTTCTTAACAAAACGTCGCTTTAGGCATTGATGCACAAAATTAACTGGAACGCCAATGAATTTCTCCGCAAAGTTCGGGAATTAATATCTAGAAACTGGTGTCATCCTGAGAGTTATTTCCAAGTGGATCCGCCTTCCGAACTCCACGGCTACAATTCGTAAATTGGAATATGAGCCATCATGCAATCAGTTAAAAATTTAATTTGTGAATTTCTGTTAATTATTCATTTAAGCATTTCAATTTCGTGTGCAAGTACTGTCCGCCTCTTCGCGTAGACCAGTTCATTAACTAGAATTGGGCTATCTGCCACAGGCAACCGTAAATAAATTTTGAAAGTGTTCGCTGAAACACCCTGTATATCCCGTGCACAGCTATACATCCCATGGGTTGGCGCGGTGCCGTCACGGCTTAGCTCCGTGTCTGCGCAGCTGCGGCAACCACTCCGCACGCCGTGGTGATGTCATGGCTCGGCAAAGCTAAGGCGAAGCGATGCGGCGCGTGCGATGACGTCAGGCCTTACGCAGCTGTGGCGAGGCTCAGCGGGGTCGGCGCAGCTGGGGCGACGCGTGGCTAGGCGACGCATGGTGACGTCATCGCCAGGTGGAGGTTTTGCGGCGTACACTCGACGGACCATCCTTGAGTTTAAACAGCTTCGCCAGTTCAGAGGGGTATGCGCCATTGAGCTTGGACCCTTTCAGTACAGCCTCCGCGATCGGCTAACAATTTTTGTTCGCACTACGCGGCTTAACCAAGAGCTTAAACAGCTCTACTGTTAAAAACCGTTCTGCCATACCAGAAGTGGTATGGTATAGCGTATCCTTGCAAAAAATTGCAAGGATAGGCTAGGTGAGCCAAATAAGACAGAAAATGAAAGATGTGTGCAAATGCCACCTTGAAGTTCCCGCACCGGCTTGTAGTGACGCATCAGATTTTGCGGGCGTCTGCAGCGCTGCTAGTTGTTTTTATTGGAGAAACATGTGACTGCATTACATTCCAAAAGAGTCAAACGTTGAACTTTAAAAGTTTCAAGAACTTTTACCTAACCACAAAAGCCCGAATGCGAAAGCACTTCGAAACCCGTAACGTCACATTTTCATTCCAGCCCTGGGGTTTCCGTACGAAATGGGAAACAGGTAATTTTCACCTTAACTTTCTCTTCGAATAAAGAACCTGTTACTGCAAACTCAATTTAAATATTATTATAACTTTTTTTACAAAGCGCAAAGGGCTCTTTAATGATTGTCCTTAAATGACGACTGCAGTATACAAGGGGAATAAAGTGCTTTCTCAAGGCAGCCAATGCCTGCACGTTGCGTGAAGTGTTACCTAATCAGGAAAGCTAGAGCACTGCACGGGCCGAGCCCGACCAAAAGCTTTATGGCGAGACCCGGGCCCGGCGCGGGCGCGGAAATAATCTACGTTACCCACCCAGCCCGGCCCGCCACCCTTTTACCTTAGGCCCGAGCCCGGCCCGAGCCCGGCACGAAACCGGCTCGAAACCAGCCGGAACCTGGCCCGAGACCGACAAAGATCACCGAGCGGCATTAAAAAATGAAATAAAGAAGAGAATGAAAAGAATTTATTCTTAAGGCATAAATACATGTCATATGCAATTATGAACGCCATTTGAGCGGTCTGAACGCAAATACCAGCGCGCGAAGTAGTACGAATGACCCTGGCGAGCAGAAACGCCCGCAGTTTCCAACGGAGTCGAGACGCGCGAGGATAACTCGCTGCACGTTACATGCACACCACCAGAAAGTCCGAGCTCGGCCCGGCCCGCGTCAAAATACCCGAGCCCGGCCCGGGCCCGGGTCAAAAAGCACATGCCGTACTCGAGCCCGGCCCGAGCCCGGCCCTAACCCGGCCCAAGCACGTGAAAAAACTGCCCTACCCGGCTCGGCCCGGCCCAAGGGCCGGGCGGGGCCCAGGCTTTCGAGTAAGCCCGAGCCCGTGCAGTGCTCTAAGGCAAGCCACCCTTCAATGACTAAAGCAAGCAGGATAAAAATTTAGATGTCGAAATTAATATGTAACTGACGAGTTGCAAGTGTAGCTCTTCAACGACACAATTCATCAGAAAATTGTGTACCCTACTCATAGTGCCTGCCCATTTAATACGGACGACAGTAATTATGAAAAAATACGTCCTACGTGAAGTAAGTGTGTTTTTGTTGCATCTTACAGCAAAGCCGCTAAATAACAAGTATAGTGCAAATATAATCGGCTCCAGAAGTTCTGAGACGCCACACTTGCGAAATTTTTTATCGTAGCGTACTGCATATGTGGCAATTTGTCGTCTAAAAAGTTTAAATCCCCGAGAATTTTGCCCGCTTTTCTAACCCCTGTTACATCAAATAAAAATAATGGTTGACTCCATAAGGAACGTTTGTATTGTGTTGTGAACAGAGATGACTAATGTGGTTAGCTGGAAAAAACAAGCTTATCTAACAGGAGCATCAATGATGTGTAGTTAATCGACTGTGTTCGAGTTCATTGGATGCCTATTGTTACCTATATTCATGATGTCATTAAATTGCGCTATCTGCTTTGCGAACGAGTGATGATAGGTCAATTCCGCTTTCGCTTACCAGCTTCGTCCACAGCATGAAGACAAAAGCGTACATCGGAATGAAGCTGAGTTCTACAAGTTGGACCCACGCGATCAGCGCGGTCAGGAACCGAGGGTACTGCCGGTCGAGAAAAAGAGGACGCAGCATCTTCGCCGAAAGCAACAACTGCGTGAAAAGTTTGGAATTGACTTCAACATCAGGTTATAGCAAGCAAAATTACAACGTTCTTCGCACCGTAGCTGCCAATGAAGAAGACTGAAGCAATACGTAGTGACGTGAGGTCGATAATGGGACAACGTCGGACAATCAGTTAACAAAATGTGCAAGGATAAATCTTTTGCCGACACGACAAGTGTGAAAACACTATCTGTCGCACATAACATGCGAAAGCAAAGATGATAGTCAGCGAGTGACCTGAAAATACGCAAAGGTATACTTATTTTACTCCTGCAAGGCTGGAAAAATTGCGCATATATATACTATAAAAGGGAAAATTTCCGGAATGTTGCTGTCAAAGTGTACAACTCCGATCGATAATGGTGCCACCTATGCTTTTCTCTTAGTTGCATCTAATGTTACCACTTTTCCGCACTTTCCAGTATATTCGAGTATTAGCAAATTTTTTGGGGCGCCCAAATATGGTGTATTTCCATGTCTTGTCCAGACACCTGCTAAACGTTTCTTGCATTATCATTAACATTAGAGCGACAATTTGGGCCTACTCGTACACCGCAGCTCCATTTCTCTTAACCGACTTGCTGCCTTGAGACTTACCTGCCATAGTATAGCAGTACTCTACGAAACAATTCAAAACATGAGGAAGGTCCACCGGAAGATGGAGCCTTGAAGCAATTAACAGCGGTAGGGCAAAGATGTCACTGAAGCTGATGTTTTGAGAAAGGGGCGTGTCTTCGACAGGGCCCTGATGAAGACATGTTGCCTTGGCACATCATTGACTTCGACGACATTCCTTGTTCGACCACTGGTATTTAATGTATGAGACAATTCCTATTCTGTATAGCAATTAATTACACATTCCGGGGCCACTTCATTGTTATTAAAACGGTATTCTACTACGCAATAACGCAAGCAACAGGCAACAAAAGACTTGAAGTTATGGAGTTCAATGTTGCACTAAAGCGAAATAGTGATAGAGTATAGCAAGTTTCAACACAGGTTCTAAAATTTGTCGTAACGAAGACGCACACCCTATAACACGCCTTGAAGTGTCCTAGCAAATCTCTTTCCGCCTCATAGTCATGGGAAATTCATAGACACGGTATCAATTCTTGTTACGTGGAGTACGCAGAACATGCGAAATAAAGCAACACATGAATTTGTATGGCGTGTAACAACAGGTTTGGCGAACTAGTAAAAGCAAGAGAGAGAGAAAAAAAAGAAGAGGTGAAATGCAGACAGGTTAACCGAAGTTACCCAGATTAAATGTTCAGTTGGCTACTCTGCACAGGGCGATGGGTTAAGGGTAGAAAATGTGAACAGGAAAGAAGATATATAATAAAAAAAGAAGCACATTTGTTCGCACACAATAGTTTTTCAATGAGTCCTGTTTCTTTTAAAAAGCACACTAGCGCTTTTATAGCATTTCGGGCCGAGGTAGGCTGGGATCCGAGCCCAAGAATTATGGTTTCCTTAAGGGGACGGTTGTCAGTCTTGTCGAATGTAGTGATCAACCCATTTCCATGTGCATTGAAAGGACGACAATAGCACAAGAGGTGCGCTATTATGTCTTTGCACACATAAACTTCACATTCTGGACTTGTGGCCATTCCGATGAGGTAGGAACAGCCATTAGTAAAGGCTACTCCCAACCGTAGGAGACAAATCAGGGTTACTTCCCGACGTGGTAAGCCATGAGGAAGGCGGAGATTCAGATGAGAATTCACGAAACAAAGGCACTGGTTTTTAATGTGTGCCGAATTCCATTGGGCCAAGGTAAGCTCGCGAGCAAACGCACGGAGCTTTCCCGCTGCGTCTGTTCTTGACATCGGGATAACGACGCCATCGGTACTGATATGTGACGATCGAGAGGCTGCGTCTGCTTGCTCATCTCCAAGGATACCACACGGAAGTACTTGGCAACCATTGAAAGACGATGTCATGTCCTTTGTAAACTGTCCGATGGTAAATTTCGCTTGTGTCCGCGGCAAGTTGTTCGTGGTGTCCATGATGTAATGCAGAGAGCAAACTCTCTCTATATAGTAAATGTATAGTAAATGCAAACAATTTCATATTCTGAAGGCGCTGCGCAAGTAGAATATCAATCTTGAAAAATGAAAAGCAATACTTATGCTGCCTGTGAGACTCACTATCAGCGTCAGCGGAATGACAGATGTCCAGCAGAACTTCACGAAAGGTGACGGCGCTTGATTTGTCATCAACCGAGAGTCAACCTCTAGCCTCTTGGCACCTGCAAAATTGCGTAAAAAATAATATTTTTGCTTGATATTGCCCACCTTTTGGAGCAAACGCTTCACGAGCTTTAGAAAAACGTAGCGCGCTCTCTTTTTTTTTTCTGAAAGTTTTATTGTCGACAGCCATGAAGTATTAGCTCACGTATTTTTTATTGTAACACAACTGCTATTCATTATTATACAGAGCGGTAAATATTTGAAAAAGCCGTCAATTTATTTGCAGTTTTTGCGGTTCTTCTTTTCATTTACCATTATAGCGGCTATCGTCTTATTCCCCTGGCACACGGGCACTCGAAATTCTTATGAGCAAGAAGTCTTCTCCCGAAAAAGAGTTTCGCCCGCAGACAGACGACAGGGAGCGATCTATTTTTCAGAAGCGGTCTTTTCTGACAGCGGAGTTAGTTGATATCCTTTACGGCCGAAACGGAGTAGCCTCGAAGCCAGTGAGCGCCAGCAATTATAAATATATTAAAGCAAATAAGCAAATGCGTATTTTGCTGTCGCCTAGGCTCATCATAAAATAAGAAATGGAAAAGAGGCCGCATCCATTCCGTCACTTGTCTCGTTTCTGACGAGAAAGCTAAAGCGGAATGCTTTAATCAGTATTTTGCTTCCGTGTTTTCTGCAGTGATGCCGAGCAACAATGACCACAAGTACCCCGCGAGAACTGATAGCCCCGATGGGCGATATGGATGATGTCGTTATCAGGCCACGTGACATCAACGGTTGCTTGTAAAATTGAATGTTGTTAAAGGCGGAGGATCTGATGGTTTCACAAATCACTTCTTTAAAATTTGGAGGACGCTTAAGCTTGGCCTTTAAGAGTGGAACGCGATAGCATTCAAAGGTCCCTGGCTGCTTATCAGTTTTTTTTTTCTAGTATATTCAAGTTACAACCCAACGATATCACGTCGGTAGGTTTCGGTGAAGTCGTACTTTACGATTTTCTGAGGGATTTTATGTTGAGAAACTCAATTTTTGTTCACTGACGCCTTACGCCACGCGAAGGGCCTGTCCGGTCGGGGTGGTTTGGGATGATGTGATTCGGCATGACTACTTCCGCCAACGACGCCGGCGCTTACGCCGGCACCAACGCCGGATCTTCTGCGACACGAGACCCTTAACGCTGTCGCGTTAAAATATTTTATGTCTCACGGAAGGTATAGTAAACACAGTAATGCTCGTTTTCGCTGAAGCCAACGCGATAAAAAGAAGCCCAAGGTTGCCAGACAAACATGTGCAATTCGCTAGTTCTGCAAACACTGTTCAAACTACTACAATAAATCTTTACATTAACGTTTCTTAATCTGGCGTTATTATTTGAAAAATGCGTAATACAATAGGTTTTCACTTTACATTTCGAGATACGTCAGTTTATTTTGGCCGATATCCTTTCAAACGCTAGCGCCACGCTTTCGCTAGCGTGTCCAGAAAGAAACACTGAAAAGAGATCGTCGGTGCCAGGTATCTTCTGTGCAATACTTCTTCATTCAAAAGCCTTTCAACTTGGTACGCTTACGTAAAAGATTTTCTGCGTGCTCGTGTGACAGAGGTATTAGAGCAACACTGCCGGGGGCTAGAGACTACGTAGTAAGGGGCTTCGGATTAATTATGAACACCTGGGGTTCAATAATATGCGCCAACAATCTAAGTACACGTGCCCTTTTGCTTTCTTATCCTGTGGAAATAAAGGTACGATTCCCGCGACCACAAGTCATACCTGGGACCTCGCTTTCAGCAGCAAAATACCACAGCTTCCGTTCCACCGCAGTGGGCATAGAAAAAAAAGTGTGCGAAAGAAATGCTGTTCATGAAATTTGCTTGCCATTTAGGACAACGCGATTACTCTGGCGCCGTTTCTTAACAAAATCTACATACACGCGAAGTACACTAAGAGTATGGAAAATAAGCTTTGGGAACATGGCCCTTGAAGCCAGATGCACGAACCTGCTCGTGATCTGCACGTTGGTGGCATGCCAAGAATTTTAATAGACGTTGGGCTCTACAACCGGAAATCGCACTAATACAATATACGAGACTCGCTACTCAGATGGCTACACGCAAGTCTACTTCCATGTCGCGCCAGGTCATATTAAGTTATGCGGTTGGCGTGACGTTACCACTGTATTAATGACTACTATTCATAAGGCCTACCGTATAGCTGAAGTATCACGATGAACTCGAGTGCCAGCAGCAAGAGACGGAGGTTGTTTTGACTGTTTGACACAACAGCAAATCCTTTGGCCCCACCCTGCAGAGAGGGAAGAACGTCAATGAAACCTTAGCTCATAGTGTCATGTCGCGTGAATACGCGTGAAAATGCGAACTCAGGTCCCTTACGGATATGACAACAGGGATGCTCAAGCAGAACAGTAAGCAGCAGATGGAGAAGTGCGTTGACTTCCTGTTCACGAGGATAGGCGGATGTGACACGGACAGCACTTCGATGATGATGTCGGGCACGATCAGCTGAAAGAGCACTATATTGTAAGACGCGGTAATGCTGAGACATCTACTGAGAAATATCTTTCCATTGGCTTCCTGCTTTCACTAGCCATCGAGTTCTGCTTTCACCACAGAGGTTTGACGCCAGCAGCGTTCTCCACACATAGCATATCTTTGCCAAAGTGGAATTATATTAGAACTTTTCGGCAAAAAGAATTTCCACAAAGAATAATAAGACTGCACCTATTTTCTTAGAATATCAGGTACAAGAATATTAGTAGACACGTGTCTTTTGTCACTAAATTCAGATAGACAAATAAAGCTCTGCTGGGCGCAACAAAAGTCAACAACAAAGCATGACAGACTTTTCGGCAAGAAGCGTACCACACATCTTTATTATGGACACCATGCTCGCCGCGGTTGTGATGGCTTATTGCGAGCGACCCTTTGCCTCAAAGCCAACTCTGATTTGTTTGTTGAAGTATATTTCAAACACTAATATTCTCTCATCTGATAGAGCTGATTTGAATGAAAACTGTTTCATTTAGGAGAGACAACTAAGCGATGGCAACTTTCGAAAACATTTTTACGGACATTTTACAAAACGCTAAGTTTCAAGAAGTTGATGCACTAAAGTTTCAAAATTGGTGATTCTCCATCGAAGAAGTAGTCGGAGTTATCTCGACTGCATAGATTAGGACATCCTAAGCGCATGGATTTAATATGTGATGTTACAGCCTACGGGAAACCATTCAAATGCTTACGAAGGATTTCCAAAAGTGCTACTCGCACAATGGTGGTGTATTTCAGAACCATGTACAATAGATCCAATTTTGCCCGCATTAGATATCTAAATAGGCGTGGTTAACACAATTGAGATATTGCGTTTTACTGGTAAGCGACAGAGCTGTAAACTTGGCGTTTCAGTTTGCAAAAATATCATAGCCTGGATCAGAAATTTGTTCGCAAAAGCCGGTATCCTTCAGTGAATATTTTAAAGGTTGAGGAAGCGAGTTAGTTCCCAAGCATTATTATAGCGGGTAAAGCTCCAACTTAATGCCAAGTTGGTATGTTGGAGTTCTCTTTTTCTTTTGCTCTACATGGGAATCAGTTATGTAGAGCGCAATTTACTGTGAGCAATTTTTCAAGTGTCAATGCTGGCAGTCTGATAATATGTGAAAAAAAAATACATTTTGGTCACGTTTTGAAGATTAGGACAACTACATACGGCACTATTACTCACGAACTTAGGTAGCATCATGGAAACCACCCAGAGGTAGTGAATGCGGCTCCATAACTCCGGGAATGGCACCATACTCACAGCTTGAGGCAGGATGCTCACGATCAAGTTGAAATCTGCCAAGTTTGTGCATATCACGTGAGTGTGTTGAGCCCATTTAGAAACGAGTTTTGTTGCCCATACAAAGATTGTTCCTTCCCTTGATTACGAGCGGTAAAACAAGCGAGGTTTGCAGAAGTAATGACAAAACTCCTAATGCTACTTATGCGCTATTAAATTTGCACGGTAAACCGTTACATTTCACAGGTATGAAATGGCGCTCGCGATAGTGGAGCCAGCATGAAAAGACACACCCAAGTCTCATGAAATGGGACAGTGCTTTGTCAAGAAAGTCATACTATCTTTGGGCGTGGAAAGCCTTTGAATTGGGACAGAATAGGAGGTCGCTTGTTAACACCACATGGAACGAAAACATGTAATACTATTACCACTTGTATCTTGCAACCGTGCCACCCACACGTCTTATTCTGGTGTCGTAGTGTAGAGTAAACAAGCCATTACATGACCATAGCATTCTTCACGTGTTGCGATGGCGTCATTTTGGTGCCACGCATGATGCAATCGGGGCTGAATATAGCAGAATGTAGCCTCTCGCTCGGCATTCGGAGAGGCATAGCTGACAAGGACGTTTGTCAGTCTGAGCATGAGCGGTCGTGCTTGGTAGAGCTCACTCTGACATAGTAGATAAAATCCATGAAATTTAAACCTGTGCAACGAGTAGTTAAAAGGCTAAACAAGTATGCATTTTGTTGCAGAAATTGCATGGCTACTCGGCCATAGCGCCCCCGCGCTCGAAGCATATGATCCAGAAATAGTGCAACAAACACGGGCAGGAAGACAGAAGGATGCACTTTCGCGGCCACCAATTTATACCATGGTGGGTCCACTACGAATAGGGCAGCGAACCCGATTGAAAACTTAGACCATAGGGCAGCCACTATAGTGGCTGCCCTATGGTCTAATCTTTCAATTATGGTACAGCTATAGCTGTACCATAATTTAAGCATAGTAAGCTTTGTAATGCGTGAATAAATGCCACTTATCTGTTTAGTTACGTCAGAGCTGTACCCCAGTGCCCATACATCATCAACAGCCCGCACGAGCCATTTCACTTACCCCACTGTAGCAACGTTTCCGATACAGCCTACCTGATCCTTTTTGCAGAACGGTTACGTATGGGGATTGCTGTAGCGTCGAAAATCTATTCCAACAAATGCAAGCTAATCTTTATAGGCATATTCAATGTTTTTCATAACAAACTGGTAGTTCTTTCTGGGAGCGGCGATCGCAAATCCGGAAAGGCTGCAAGAACTACAGACGAGTGGCGAATCCACTTTGAGCTCACCGAGCCAAACCCCGATGACAACCATTATTAGAAGACCTGCTGTGAAATTGCATATTTCTTACTAATAAAATATGAAAGCCAAGGTGCCGACAGTAAAACAAGACGCGCTAACCGAGGGGCGCCAACGAGCCAGCTGAGGAATAATACGACGCTCCAGCCAATGATGATGATAATTGTTTCGTGAAACGCGCACTTCTTACGGCTGACTTAAAAAGCTTCGCTGTTAAAAATCACCTCCCCTTCCACTTTGTGAAGATGGCCTAACAGCTAAGCTGTGTTAGTTACACCGAGTGTTACACCATGCAAGTAACATTTCGCAAGCAGTCTATATTGTAAATGTTTTGTTTCACCATTCTTTCACCTCATTTTCGCTTTTGCTTGCGTCGCGTGGTGATCATGCTTTAGGAGTGCCTTTTTGCGGTTGTCTCAGTGTTGTTGTTTTTTTTCGCGTGAGGATTTTTTGTGTTTTGCTGTGGTTTTTTTTTTCGCTTGCCTTCTCGGGCGTGCAGCTCGGTGTCGGCCCTACGACGACGAGCCCATTCACGAGCCAACTCTCACTGACACGCGCAATAGGCAGCTTATTCCTCAGGAGTACCCACTACTCGTGGTCTTCCCATAGCTGTAGCGGGGATGGAATGTGCGGAACCACTAATCCAAAGCTCCATATATACAACCAACGCTAACGTGAACTCCTCTCACACCCCACTCCTCTGTTGATCTACTTTTTTCCTACACCGCCATGGGTTGGCACACCTCACGCTCTCCCCCTCCAATGCGAGTATTGGACCGCGTGACATACGTCATCCCCTCTCCCTGTTCTCCTTTTCATCTGCACCCTCTCACAGCTTTCTCACAGGGAGAAATGGGTCGCTCCAACCCATTTCCCCCTGTTGCGCTGTTCTTTTCCTATCCTCTCCCGCTAGGTCATGTGGCCCGTTTTAGCGATAGCGAAGTCCGACAATGACAGCACAGGGTCCGTATAAGCAGCTTCACTGTAAAATATCAAAGTTCGACCTGTCATTTTGTTTGCTTGCAGTCTTTCCCAAACTAAACAGTTCTGCAATAATTACCTACCAACTTCTACTACATACAGGTACTTTTCGTATGGGAGGAGAAGGATAGGAGAAGTGGAGGGGGGGGGGGGGGGAGAGGAATGTCCAGCTCGCGTCAGCCGTAACCTTCAAATGAGCACTAGTGATAAGACACCAATTCACGCAGTTCCTGTCAAATCAGCCCAAGTGACAATCACTAAGACCTGTAAGGAAAACCACTGCTGCAGTTGCCAATGTGACATCAAATTAATGTGCCATGAATTAAGGATTTTCTTCCGAAAAGACAAGCTCTTTTAAACCGAGATGTCGATACGCCTTTCCGGTTCACCTTATATCGGTGTCATTTCACACACTCGACAAGCTATGAAGTGAAGTGCAAATGATAGGGATTTTACTAAGCGTAAAGCTTACAGCGAACGCACCTGTGTGGATCAGCATGTGGATGCTGATGCCCGTGGCGTACGAAAGGTGTCCCAGGAAGAGGAAGGAGACGAAAGTGCCGATGCCCTTGCTCGCCGTGTCCGCAACAAGCACAAACATCACGTCCCTGTTACAATTCAAAACCCTTTGTTTAGAGTAAGAATACTTCCCGCAACACTGCCATTATTATGCAACTCTCATCAGACATTGTCCGCCGCAGGTAAAGGGTTTAAACAAACGCGTTAGAAAACTGAAACTCGGGCATGTACCGGTAAGAGCATAAATCCCGAAATCACGAAGATTCAGATGAATTTTCCAGCCAGTACAGAAATATGATAAGAGTCAGTAAATGCCGTTTATGAGCATTCGCTAATTTCCCGCTGTCGCCGGGCTCGCTGGCTTTAAATTTTTTTTTTATCATTTCTTCGGCATTGCGATCCCTAGTTAACCTCTTTACCCCATGATTTAGAACATCGGTAACCATTATGTTACCGATTTTCCATCCATGTTTTACCTGACCTCCTGTTAAATTATATTCACATTTCTTATATTCTTCTAGACCTCAGATACAATAAATAGATCCTGAGCTTATTATGTCTTCTTCTTTCTGGGGTTTTACGTGCCAAAACCAGTTCTGATTATGAGGCACGCCGTAGTGGAGGGCTCCGGATTAATTTGGGCCACCTGGGGTTCTTTAACGTCCACAACAACGCAAGCACACGGGCGTTTTTGCATTTCGCCTCCATCGAAGTGCGGCCGCCGCGGCCGGGATTCGATCCCGTGACCTCGTGCTCAGCAGCGCAATGCCTTAGCTAACTGAGCCACCGCGGCGGGTCAGCTAATTGTGTATAGATACCACAATATACTAAGGGAAAATTCTGAATATATACAGGCTATACCGACACGTTATAGTCGCCAGAATAGTTCATTATCGGCTTATGTTATTCCTGAAGTTCGAAGTTTTAAATCTCCAATATTTCCCCAGCATGAACAAATATAACTTCTTGTAACTACGAACCAGAAATTAGCCTTGGAAAGTCGTTCTTTTGGAATCAGCGTTGTAGCAGTTGGCGTAGTAACATTCTGCGATTGAATTGATTTTTTCACGCATAGCCACTTGATTGATACACCTGGTTATTGTACACGAATAATGTCGAATATATTAAAAATAAAAAGGTACGAAAGAAAGCCTATGGATGTTGCCTGATTTTATGGAAAAATGCAACTTTTGGAGAAAAGTGCTGTGCCAAATATATCTTAGAACCTAAATACACAATATGGAGAAAGACCAGGTGCCTGGGAGGGGGGGCGTTCTCAAAGTGCACCAACTTATTCTTCAGAGTCGCACTTTACCAAGATTATGCAAAACGAAACCTGGGGCGCTTATAACGTAAAATGATTCCGATCTGTTTTGATTCCAGTCTCTGCTATCAGCCTCCACTATTGGTCAAAACATTTACGGGCCACTCCGAACTTTGCCTGTCTGTGAAGAGACGTCACGAAAACCGCGATAGCTCCCCATCTGATATAACGTGTACACACTGATTATGTATGATTAAACCACACAAAAGAAAAATAATCATTCCTGATTCGACGCCTTTTCAACATTAGCCCTCTGCTATTGGTCCAATGTTTTCTCTGGCTACGCCCACTTCGCCTGTCTGTCACGGAACCTCTCAAGACCGCGAAAACTCACCACGTCAAAGTGACGTGTACACGAAAAAAAAGCATTAATATGCCGAACAAAACTGAAAATTTTTCAGAATAGCCACAAACTTCCCCGTTCCTAAAGGAATAGAAGATAGTTGCCCGCTGATCGCTCAGGCCCTCGCTACTCGCACCTGCCGGCGAGCATGTATTTATCTGCGCATGATAAAACCTTTTTGCGTGGCAGTAAACAGTTATCGAGCCTTTTCGGCGTGCATACGACATCGCTCTGCCAACTCTTCCTTGCTGAAGAACCGTTTTAGCGGCATTCTTATCCTTCCGTTGCACGCCGCCGCGATTTTCAACTAGCCACCGCAAGCTGAGTAAAGCGAAGGGGACCAATCGGAGAAGCCGGCACCACCCTCTTCATGCGGTTATCTATTTTCATTGTGCTGGCTCGGCCCCATCGAAACACTCTCCACTAGAGCCTGCTCCTCGCCTCTTGTCAGCCAATTATGTCAGAAAAACCGCTGAGTGTACACAATGTTATTGGTTTTGAAAGCGAACAAAGGTGACCTCCTATAAACGAGGAGAGTGTTTGATTGGGTTGTTCAGACAACGCTGCGGGTCACCGCCCGATGCTTTCGTCGGTGGTTACGTAAATTTGACGTCCGGAGTTTGGAATCAAAACAGTTTGGAGTCATTTTTCTTTATAGCGCCCCTGTCTTATCCTCATTGAGAGGTTTATGCTTGGCGATTTAGTTAGGCACCTCAAGCAAGCAAAAATTGCTAGAACATGGAATAAGAATCGTGATATTGTGGACATGGCTATCGGCTTGTCAAATGAGCAGTGAATGAGTGACGTGTACGTCAGATAACACTAGAAAACTATATACTAAGGGTGCTCACTCTTGGAATCTGTTCTTGAAGCAGTTGAGTCGCTCGATGCTTAGGTAGATGGTCCCCGTCACCCCGACGCTCTCCAATGAAACGTACAAGGCGTTCGACCACATCTGCAATAAAACTCAGGCATTCGCGCAAATATTATATGCAAATATTTTATGCAAATATTTCAGCCATGTACTTTGTTGATCTCTGGATCAGCTGATTATCACATGTTGAATGAGCCCGAAACATGAAACAGCTGATGCATATACTTACGGTATAAGAGTTCTCAAGTTGAAATAATGGAGTGAATGTACTAGCATCCCCCACCCTCCCTCGCAGTGGCATTAGTGGCTGCATTGAGAAACGCCTTAATATTTTAAATTGCTGAAATTAGGAACTTTCGAACAGTGAGATTTCAAAATGGAATCAAATGCACGCATTTGGCAAAAGGACTCACGAATATCGATGTAAATATTAAATTTTTAGTTTTATTTCCAAAGAGACATAAAATATTAGGATTGCGCGGGGTCAGTTTTGTAAAATATATGTGTGGATCGCACGCAATGTTGTTGGTGTAAGCTTGCGCGAAACTGTCATTGGTGTTTGCTAAGAACGGTATTCTTGTTCAGCGACCATTTGCAAGTATACAGCACCCGACCAAGATAACAGGATACATTTTAAATGCAAAGCATTTCTTGGCCAACATTTGCCACTATGAGAGTATCTATCTATCTATCTATCTATCTATCTATCTATCTATCTATCTATCTATCTATCTATCTATCTATCTATCTATCTATCTATCTATCTATCTATCTATCTATCTATCTATCTATCTATCTATCTATCTATCTATCTATCCAGCCGCCTACGTCTTGGTGCTCTCATGGTCGTTTCGTTACGTAGTATGTACCAAAATTGGTATATGGCAAGAGTGTGCGAAGAACGCAAATGATAGGTCATGACAAGAATATCATGACATGCGTGGCACGTAGGTCATGAAATACATAAAATACGCTTGGCTGAACGTCAAGTGATGCGGCATAGCCAGCTCCCCGCACTCTCCTTCGTATAACATCGATTCAAACAGGGCGTAGGATCTGCCGGGTTTATTTTTTTTTTCTGCGAACCGTGTCGCTCAACATAAACGTATCCTACTCAAACATGCGGATCCCATGCATGACGACGATGGAATGGTGATGATGGTAGGACAACTGATAAAATAACTACAAATAAAAACGACCACGATGGAATGACGAAAACTATATGACAATGACAGCGATGAAATGACGCCGATGGCATGACAACAACGGGGCGATGATACTGGAATGACTACCAAAATGACAACAATAAAGTGACAAGCATGACATCATAAATGTAAGATGACGACCGAATGAATAGTATGGTATCATCATCATAATCATCATCATCAGCCTATATTTATGTCCACTGCAGGACGAAGGCCTCTCACTGTGATCTCCAAATACCCCTGTCTTGCGCTAGCTGATTCGAACTTCCGATTCCAACTATGCCATACCAAGAGTATGACTATGGTATAACGATGACGAAATGTCGAAGAAGGAGTGACGACGATGAAAAGACAACGACGACTTCACGTAGAGCCTATGGACACAAAGGAATGACGATAACTGCGAGCTAACAAAGAAATGATGACGTCTGTATGACGATGACGGCATGGACGTTGACAGCATGACGACGAGGACATGACGACTGGTATCACGACGAAGAAATGTCGAAGGAGTGACGAATACAGAAGGACAACGACGACATCACGTAGACAACAGCCAATCGCTGTGAAACGCCCTTGCACAGTCCAATGCCAACATTTTAGGAATTTTCTTTCCAGTCGCCTCTACCAACCTTCTTTAATGAGCAAACTCGGCATACCAACTGATACTTTCTAAACAATCATGTTGTCCTGCTTGCGCGGCTTACGACTTTTGAACACTGCCATCCATTTGTTGTGTTATTCTAATAGTCTTCTAATTGGATCTAATATAATTGCATTATATTTGCGTTTTGTTCTTTATGCTTATTACCCCGTCTTGAAGTTTCTTGTTGTTGTTATCCCCCCCCCCCCTCCTATGTAATGCCCGATTCTTGGCCCTTTGGGTAAATAAATGAAATGAAATGAAATCTCGTTCGCGCAGGGAGGGAGGCAGCGCGGGAGGGAGGTGGGGCGGCGTTTCACTCCTGCACCAACTGCGAACTTTGCACGGCCGCGCGCGACCGCGCGCCTTGAAAGCAATCTGACAATGGGTGATATCTTTACGCGTGCGGTGTTCTCGTCACTTAGTTTGCGTTCCACACAGCACGAAGGTCACTTCGCTGGCTGGTGCTGTCACGCTTCCTGACGCCAGCGTTTTGACATCGATAGTCTGTGGTCATCGAGTATGATGTGTTCATGATTGCCTGTGCGCGCTGACACCATGCTTGTTAATTTAGTTAGCAAGCGAATATTTCACAAGTTTATACGGCCGATAAAACTAGTATCCTTACTTCGTATAGCTGTCGACTAATTTGCTATGGCGATCAATGCTTGTGGCCAAACTGCGGTTCTTTTTCTAAACTCCGTACTACGACACCTTCTGGGCTGAAGATCGCTCCGTAATCGGCACCTATGCAGCAAAATACCCGAGTCTTCAGGAGAAACAAAGTCTGTGCAATCCGTGTAATGTACCTCCAGATTGCTGAAGGATGCCCAGTTGGCTCGCAGGAACAGCCGGAGCCCACTCGTGGCGCCGGCCTAACGTGGAGGCCCTTCCCAGGAGCATCAGCGTAGTCACAACGTGCAGGAGAATGATGGCATAGAAGAACTGCGAGAGAGTGCATACGTTGACGTGAGGTATCCGTTTACTGCTTAGTGCGCGACCCTTTCGACAACAAGTAAGCTTACAAACGCCATCTAAAGAAATACGCCCTACACTACCGCCTAGCGAACAATAGCATCGCTCTTCCATTGAAGCAGTCTTTATGCCCCCTTGTGACGAACACAACGCTGAATGCTTGCCCTCAGGCATACCTGTAAAGCTTGTGCTCCCAAAGAGCGCCTTACCTGGAATCTATTCGCGGCTCTACCAATTAACATCCCAGCATGTGCTCCAACATGTGCTCCAGCATGTACAGTTTTCGAAGAGCATATTCGGGAGCAATAGTGGACATTGCACAAATATATTATGAGCCTCCACTTTGAAACGGTATATTTGCTGATGCCACAGCGATTGTTAATTTCGCATTTCTTCGCCATTCACTATCAGCCCTTAATACCAGTGGTTCATGTTCACAAACCATCGAACCTGATGGAAACGTGTTGCCCTAGCACTGCCTATATAGCGAAGGGAAGCGTTGTGCCTCGATTCAAGTTGTGCCTACCCGTAAATAATATTTTTTTGCGCTTTAAAGCTATAGATTCGTAATAAATCAATATTATACGTTGACTTCCAAGACACTAGCAGAGCGTACGAGTGGTTTTCATGTAATTGTCAGTAACAGAAATTACGAAAGGTGGTCATTGAAGAGCAGATATTACATTAGTGAAGGGGTAGTGCAGTCATTCACTCTATAATAACAACTCCGCAGATGACGGCAAGAAATTGGAGCCAAGGAATGCGTTTAAGCGCACACAGCGAGATAAAATTACACTCCATACCTGACAAAACTTCAAACTTAACTGCCAAAGCAACCCAAATTAGAACATCCAAGGCATAGCTGCAAGTCCTCAATCATTTCCTCTTTTTGCCAGAACGATGCGTTACTTCCCGCAAAAAAAGAAAGAAAAACAGAAGAAAAAAAGTCTAGACGAAGCGTTATGTTCAATTTTCATTAATGTTTATTACCATGTGTCTTCATTTTGAATAATGATGCATTTATGAAGCACGGATATAGCTTGTGCAGTAATCTGTGTGATTCATTGGGCATTCTGAATGTAGTATAACCAATGATGTTTCAGTTTTCCGGCATCCTTTACTGGCGTCCGATATTGATGCGCTACCTAAAATTAACTGCTTGTAATTTTATAAGTTAACTATATTGATTCAGATAGACTTTGTTGCAGGCGTACGAAACGCTGCCTTACGTACATCTTAAGAACAAATCTAGTGCTTTCAACTACTTTTGGGAAAGTAACTGCTTAATCCGAATTTAACCTTTTTGTGGTACAGCAATTTCTGTGGGAATCAGTATTTTACTCAGAATATCGGACATAGATCAGGAGAAAGGCCGAAACCACCGTAAGAAATCAGAGTGCCAGCAATCCTAATTCCATAAATTATCTAGACCCAAAGCTATACCTCAGAGCTTGTCTCTAAAATTTGGACAAATATCCACATGATGGAGCACGCTGATATTAAACTTTTCAGGTGCATACTTGTAGCCCTGCCACCTAAGGTTTTAAACTGTCTTAGGCCAGGCATAAATGAAAGCTTCGAATAATTCGCATCCATTCTTCGCACAAGTGTGATTTAAATTTACAAGTTTGAAGCTACAAAAGGTTCCCGTAGGATACTGGATTTGGACGGAAGCGTCTCTATCGCATATCATAAAAAACTAGTTTGGGAATAATATTCTCTCTTTACCTTTCTTGTGTTGTCCAGTTCCATAGAATATGAATTCGCGACTAGTAATATAAAATTCAAACGAGAATTGGTTAACCCTATAGTCTGCAGAGTTGTCATGCTCACATGATGGAAAGCGCTCCCTCTTGTCGTATGTTTGTTGTGTGAGCGGACTCCTAATAATGCTATAGGCTGGCTCAGTTGGTGATTTTGAAACATTTCCACAAAGCTACAGTTGACACGCGGCGAACAGGATGACCTTACTGGGCATCTCTTGTTGCGTGTTTCGTTTCATTGAACGACTGCTAACGTGTTTTGCAATGAACGCACTCACCAAATGCCCAGAAATTTGCACGAGACACACAGATAAGAGGACGTGGAACAGGCGCCGAATTCACAAAGCTTTTTGTTCGTAAATATCTTTCCCGTTGGCGGGTGGTGTTTGCTAATATTATGCCCAGCATCAAGGTTGTCTAGCATTTGTTTTATTGCGATAGCAATTATATGGACACTTCAACCGGATTTCTGCCGTCGGCGTCGCCGTCGCCGTCGCCGTGAGGTTCCGTATAGATAAAATCTTCACCGCGCGCCGTATGCCCGAGCGGAAGCGTGCGGGGACGCGCGCTATCACGGAGAGCGAACGCACTCAATCTCCCACGCGCAAGCAACGAAGCGGGAAGCCAGCGCCAGAGGGAGCGGGGGCAGTTCTACTCTGCCAACAACCGCGCTCGTCGCTCGACCGCACGGTCTCTTATCTCTCCCACGCGCAAGCAAGGAAGCGGGAAGCCAGCGCCGGAGGGAGCGGGGGGGGGGGGGGGGGGCGCACTTCTCCTCTGCCAACAACCGCGCTCGTCGCTCGCCGCACCGTCTCTTATCTCCACACGGCTCTGACCTTTATGCACTGGTGCATTCGCCGCTCAGTTTCTGTTGAAGCGATAGACCACATGTACCTTCGCCCGCTGCAGCGTATGGGCTTGCTGCCAGCGTTTTGACAGTCGTTGTCTGCAGTCATTCAGTGTGATCTATTCATGTTTGTTTGTGCGCGCTCACACCACGCTTGTTCATTCAGTTAGTAATAGTCGGGCCACATTTTCCAACGCACGCTACACATGTAATGCTGCCCGGATCGGCAGTGCAGCGCTACAGGTGTGTCCCTTCGCACGCGCGCTGCCCACGGGAAGCGCTTCTCATCAACACCACCGTTTCACACGCGCCTTCTCGTGGTCATCGAGTCTCTCTTCATGTCGGTCTACTTACGCCGCAGCACACCTGCTTACTTAATCAGCTCATGTTTACTACAATTCATATTGCTACCAAAGCCGCTCACCTTACTTCGTATGACATTGCTGTGTTGCTATCGCATTCATTGCTTCGCCCTTAGGGCGAAACTGTGACATTTTTTTACAAACAAATCTAGCGTAAGGAACATTTGTGAATATGGGTCCAGATGCTGACCAAGAACAGTAAATTAATTTAGATTGTTAGAAATATATAGGTTAGAGAAACAGAGCTGTGCGCTTGGCCACCTTTTGGATTTCACTTCGGATATTTATTCAAGGTCCTCACAGGCTCCGAAGTGGAGTAAATAAAATTAGTTATAAATATAAATTTAGTTTTAGCGCTTGTAATGCGTCCTTCGTGTCCTGTGCAAAATTTCGCACCCTTTTATTGCGATAGCAATTATGTAGACACTCAAAGCGGATTTCTGCAGTCGGCGTCGCCGTCATCGTCGCCGTCACCGTGAGGTTCCGTATGACGTCAACGGCGATGAAATCGTCGCCGCGCGCCGTATGTGGGAGTGAAAGCGCGTGAGGGACGTGCGCTTTCACGGGGAGCAAACGCACGGCGGAGAGCAAACACGCGTTCTGCGCCGTGCTCCCTGAAGGGCTGCAGAATTAAGCGTCTCTTTCCTCCTTTACAATCACCATATACTCATATATAGAGCAAACGCGACTTATTCTGTCGCGCGGAAGGCCATGGGGGGGACGGGAGGGAGGGAGGGGAGGCGACATTTAGCTGCGACAAAAAATGCGTAATTATATAAAACGTTGCAAGGTGAGAACGTGGTAAAGACTTCCGATGCTGGTCGACGAGTGCCCCGTTCTGATCTCGTTGAAAACCTCCGAGCCGCCCCCAGAGGCACCGGCAACAGCGGGCAAAACGCCGACGGCGTCGACAACTCTTCTGCGCGTTGCTGGTGCTGCTGCATGTCCAAGTTTATACAGCTGATAAAACTACCATCATTACTCCGTGTAGCTCTCTACTAATTTGCTATCGCAATTGATGCTTCGCCTTTTGTGTGAAACTGCGACATTTTTTCTCTTCATGTTCTTTTTCTTCCTTCTACGAAGAAGGGGAGCAGATTTTAAAGGCTTTACGTAAACGGAATGAACACCCACCGTCTTGAGCTTGAGGAATCCTCTGTGAGCGATCGCGAACACCAGCAGCCAGATGACGGCGATGGCGAAGATCGGCTCTGCCCGGAAAAGGTCGAACGCCCCCGGCTCCCAGATCGCCTGGCGACGGCTGTGTGCGGGTGTCATGCATGAAGTCCCCTCGCGGTCTGTTACGAGCTCAGCCTCCAGGCGTATTGCAATCGCTTTTCATTGCCATCATTCTAGATTGCCGTATATGTACGTTGCTTTGGTAGCATTTACATAAACGCAGAATTAGAAATTTGAAACATTAGCAACACTATTACCTTTGGATAAGCAGAACAGTCTTACCACTGTGATGTCCTATATGTCAGCCATGGTCTAAAGATGCCAAGAACGGAAGCAAAGGTTGCAGGAACAATTTATAAATGACCCATGATCCACGTTGCATGCTACGTTTACACATCTATGCTTGTAATTCAGCATTGAGATTCGTTTTTGGACTGGACTTTCATGATCATTATCATCATCATCAGTCTATATTTATGTCCACTGCCGGACGAAGAGCTCTCCCTGCGATCTCCAATTAGCCCTGTCTTGCGCTAGCTGCTTCCAACTTGCGCCTCCAATGTTCCCAACTTCATCACCTCACCTAGTTTTCTGCTGTCCTCGACTGCGCTTCCCTTCTCTTGGTATCCATTTTGTAACTCTAATGGTCCACCGGTTATGCATCCTACGCATTACATGGCCTCCCCAGCTTTGCTTTACTTTATATCATATACTGTGTAACATACAGACCCTGATACTGAAAGGACGTTTAATGCCAAACGCGTGGAAGTAACCAGGCGCGTTTTGTTATGTTTAGTGCTTCGTAGTAGCTTATCTAGTACCCACTTTAATGAATAGGCTAAACAGCCACCTCACAACATGAATCACACTATTACCTTCTAACCTTCTAAATATGCTTCACGAGAACGTATTTTAAACTTGCTAATTACTATGTTCTCGTTCAGGATTACCAAATCAGAAGTGTTTACTTCTACTTACACTTTATCTAAAACGTTCTTTATATTCACTATGCTTTTATTGTCTAGCTTGTAACAAACATGTGTCCAACACACGTGGTTTTGACGTTATCAAATGTTTCCATATTTAGCGCCCTCAGCATAAAGAATTATTTAACCTATTCGTAGGTTTGTTGTTCAGAAACACTCTTCTTTAGACAAATTCTATAGCGATGGCCCAATTATGTTTTATATTATATAACTAACGTCACCACTACATTTTGTTGTTCATTGCGTTCTGTCGTCTCCCAGTGGCTCCTTAGCCCCGTCAAGCTGTTTTACGCAACTTTCTTGCCAAGGAGGCCATTAACATTTATGTATTCACAAGTAACAGTTCTCTGGTGCCACCGCCCTCTACGGTGAAATGCAACAATTACACTCGGCGACTCACAAGTGATATGGCGCTGCTGTGTCAGGCAAGTCCGGAATGCAGCCGTCCGCCTCATCCTTGTAGTGTTTGGAAGGCACAAGAAGCACTTGGTTCCCGGTGGCTAATGGAAGGCCTTCAGTTAATGTGTCGTCGCGGAAGGTGCCAGTTAGCTCATCCCTGGCCAGCTTGCAGGGTGTCTGCGCGATATTTGAATGGTTAGATTAAACGTCCAACCTACAGTCACCCGGGAATCATCTAATGTCCTTCACATGCCGGCAAGTTCACCTGCAAATGCGTTCACAGACGGTCACACTCACTCCAAAGTCACACGTTTGAGCACCATTGATAGTCACCCAACGTGAATGTGAGGGAGAGCGAGTTTGAGTAGCCGTTGTAGTGACTAATAAACACCAATGAACGCTTGTAACACCATATTAAGCGCTATATTTCTCATAGGTCGTCGCGCTTCTTAGCTCCTGCACTCTCGTCTGTTCTAGAACAGTTGGTGTGAGTGAATACCACTGGGTGTCATTGAACCTGAATATAAGCTCCAGTTAACGAAGTATGAGACATGGTAGACGGAGGGGGCAGCTCCGAAAGCACAACATCAGACGTACAGTGGTGTGCAGATTGTTTACGCGTTTACTAGAAGTGATGCAGTGTGAAATGGTAGCGCGCGCAATATTTCGACGCATAGCGATTTCGCAGGACATAGTTTCTCAACATAATTTATTAGCCGAAGTGCCCTATAATACATACGTGACTGATGAACTGTTTCGTAATCACCAGAAATTTTTACAGCGCATTTCACAAATTTTTCTCACGAAGTATTAGGCGAAAAAATCGCCAGAGCAACGAAAGCAACGATGACAGTTGTGAAAATTAGCATAAATACAGGTGAAGAAGAAATAATTAGAAGTGACAACATAGAGTATGTAGGATGCTACTACGGCAACAATGCAATGTTATAGTATTCAATATGATACTGCTCATTGGCTCTGAGTCAATTTAGCTTGATTTTCAAGGGCTGGCTACAGAAAAGTCAGCTTCTGAGTTCTACAATGCGGCCACAGTAAGCGCCAAGTGGTACAAGCACTTGATGTGTGTTCTGAAGCACTGCGTCGAATTCCCGAAACAGTATAGGTTCTGCTATAGAAGAGTAGGCCCACCATTAGATCACATCCTTCAGATTAGATCAGATCCTTTTCTTGATTTCTGCAGACCACATAATCGAAGATGATTCCAAGGTCGCCAAAGCTTGCACCTGGTCTTATTGCACATAACAGATGATTCGCGAAAGCAGTCAGCTTAATTTTGTTTGCTTCGGTGTGAACTTCAAGTACCCAGTAGTGTTTCTAGCACCCGTGGATTGCTTTGTCATTAGGTAACTGTCATTAGGTAACTTATGCAATGTCATTAGGCAACTTAAGGATGGCTGTGATATCGGGAACAATGTAGTTGTGACTTTGCTACCTGATGTTTGCTGTTGCAGGCAGTGAACCGAAGTAAACATATCACTGCCTTGAGATTTTTTACGCCCGCTCAACTATATATTTAACCTTAAATTGCACTAATAAACGTCGCCTTGGGAATTAAGGCAACGAATCGTTTCAAACTTATTTGAACAAATAAGCCGAAAGTAAGCTTTTCAAGGAATTTCGCAGATTAGACGAACATTGGAATATATGTGAACGGAAGCATCCGTGAAGGGGTTAATTAACGCAATAAAACTGAATGTGATACCTTTATTTGTCTTTTGTTCGATCCTACGCAACTCGTAATCTTGTGCGATGTTTTGCTTATGCACCGCACAAGTCAGAACTTCAATGTTATGCAGAGTTTGTGTTAAGCACTATACCATTCGCAAGCTACGCCAAGACGCAAACCGCAGTAAAAATGATATACTATTGCAATAATAAGTTATTACGCTTTAGATACACCAACGAGTCGACTTTGTATTTGCAGGCTTTACGTAGTAATTTATTGCTAGAATTTGCAAAACACACACACACAGAGGGAGAAGAATATATTTAATCAAGGCTCTATACCTATTTGGTGAAGTGGCTAAGGGGAAGCGAGATAAGTGCTGCTGGCTATTGGCAACTCTGGAATCCCTTACTTGTGCTAGCCCCACTTTCTGAATAAACAAAGATGGCTACGACATTGAAGGCGACAGTGGCAGTTTCCCTTGGTGCTATGCTCCAGTTTGCCAATTTTGGCGTCGAATCGAGAGATATATATATAAGCAAATAAGTATACCGTAATTGTGCACAGGCAAAACGGGACTAAAACAGTATAGTTGCGTGGCCACTCTTTCTTGGGATCAAAGCAAATGAGAGCTTCGTTTGTGAAACACAGTCATTAGCACTCTCTCATGGTTGCACATTCTCTTCGAGGATCCACGTCATAAGGCCAAGGGCGTCCGATGACCGGTGCTTGTTTGTGTTAGCAGTGCGCATTGTTAGAAGTAGTGCCCGGGCTTGGAAGCACAGCAGACACCCGCCGCCCATAGCGGGTCGCACGCGGATCGTCCGAACCCCGCAAAAGGTGAGAACGTGAAAAGTGAATAATACCGAATCGGATCATTTTGCGTTTCTTCCTACAGGTCTCGTAAAGAAAAAAATATCCGTGGCTTATTTGGAGCAATGCCATTTGTATGAGTGTAAATGCATGACTTCGAAACAAATTTAGCAAATTGTACCAGAACTGAACCAGTGTCGATACGCATATAAACAACCAGATCCAGGTTTTGTGGTATGATACATGTGTATGGGTTGACTGCGCGGAGCAGAGATGCGCTCACTGGAAATACCTTGTCGGTCAATGTGGACGGCTTATATAGGCTGGAGGAAATACACATATATTGATAAACATATCCGGCGAGATACTTGGCCGACCGACCAACCGACAGGTACTGGACAGAATCAAACCTCCGTCACGTGGGCTTCTCAAGTCCAAAGATTGACGCTTTAGCGAGCTGCGCCGCGAATGCGCTGTGTATGTGTCGTTCTTCCAGCAAACTCTATTGCGTCAATTTGGGTAAATGGGTATGTGCCAGTCGGTGCGGGCCGCTGTTCAATGAAAAAAAAGAAAGAAAAAAGACCCTTTAAAATGTACCCGGCACTGAATGGAATCGAACCAGCGTCATGTGTATTCTGACAACCTTGTCTGAATATATGTTCAAACACGTGCCACACGCAGGCTTGGCGGTGGCGCCACTGGATGGCTCAGCGTGCCAAGACGGAAGCGCTACAGAGCAGCCTGTGTCGCCTGGGTGCAGTACACGCACCGTACTTGACGCGCTTTGGCGGTGCCATTACGGTGTGTCGCTACATGGCATCGATGCTAGTCGGATTAATGTCGACAGTAATGCTGAGATTCTTTATGCCAGAGTTTTTTTTTGTATATTATCAAACAAAAAAGCGCACTATATACCCACCGAACCACGTAGAATGGCGTAGCAAGAGAAGTTGCGCGTCATCCATCCTCCGGGGCAGTCGTGGTGCCAGTCGAACGACCTAGTCCAGGACATGAGCAATGCCAGGGCGTCCGACAGCGCCATGGTGTCAGCCACCGCATGAGACACGACGTATGCAGTTATTGTGTAGCCTATGCCTGCACCATATCGTTCAAAATAGCTATCGATGCGCTGTACACCTTTTTTGAAGAACACTAACAGACACTAAAATAAATTTTACGAGGCGTGGAGTTTTGATTGAGACCAGTGATCGTTATTCAAGAAGTATCGCTGTTATCGTGTTATCGCCGTCGTGGTAAGCACACAGCGAAGGCAAGTGCCTGCGACGCATAGCAGTTGACTACTCTACGTGATTGTTTCACCTTATCCTGTGAACTTTTTCTTTCCTTCAACTAAGACATCAGCGGCCTTGCTTGCTAACTACGCCTATACAGAGGGGAGGGTAAAGGGGCATTCAAAATCGTTGGCATGAAGAACAGTTTCCAACGCAGCTGTTTTACCAGCAACACGAGCAGCAACATTTTAAAGACGATAGTCTTTCTTCGGGAACTTAAACGCTGAAAATTTGGTCTGTCTGTCTGTCTGTCTGTCTGTTTCTCTGTCTGTCACCCGATTCAGCCACCCGGACAAAGTTGGACCACTTGCTTACCGCACACTACTTAAACTGGTACGGCTGTTCGTACTTGTGAACGTTATCGATCACAAAGTAAATATTACGCATATCTGAGGCGCAACATCACTAGGTAAGTATTAGGAGGTGTGTTCTTTTAATAGAAAATACATAGATACGTAACTCTAAAGACCCTAGTTTCTTGAGCTGCGCTGAAAATGCCATGCTATGCGCGCCGACGAACGACGTTCCCCGACTGCGCGCCGACGAGCGCCCTCTGCCATGGAGGAAGGAAACCCTCTGCACAAGCTCATGTTTCCCGATGTATTGCCAGATGGCGTCCATGTCTCACGCAGCGCCTCCTCAATTTTATAAATGCCAGCCAGATGCGGCCGATTCAACATAAAGGAAGCGCTGTCTGAGGCAGGGCAAAACATAAATGGCCGCTTGATGAAATAATGCGGTAAAATGAAATCTGTTCAAACAAACCCCCATTGCATTTATCATGCCAGGACGGAAATGGTACGAAAACAGCATCACGGGTGGCCGCGGATCAGACCAGCACTCATGTAGTACGACCGGCAGAAGACTATCGTCTTTCGACGACATTTGCAGCGAAGCACGCAGATACGCGGCATTTTAACACGAAAGTGTTTTATGCCGGGGTCCACCAAGACTTCACTGACGTATTTCCGTCACGGAAATACGTCACACGAACATACACGAACATAATACAAAGAAAGAAACCAGAAGAAAAAGTTCCACAAACATGCAAAATTTGGAAATCGAACCCGAAATCGGTCCGCGACGATAGATCGCCGAGCGTTTAACCCATTGCGCCACAAACGCATTTGCAGAGACCTACACAGACGCGCCTTATATATCTAACACTCCTCCGTGTACCCGCGCTCTTGCTCGGGGCGGTGCCGCCGCCTACGAGCAGAAAAGAGAAGTACTGCATTATGACACTAACGCGCACCGACAGTGAACGCTTCGGTGGTCTCAGCACTACGACGCCTCGATGCCAGCATTCGAAGGGACGCTGGCATCAAGAAGCACTACCAACGCCACAGGTGGCGTTCACCGTACTCAGCACAGCGGAGCGTGGCCTCCGCAATTAACTCTGAAAATGTTTCTGAAGTTGATCGCGGAGGCTGCAATTACGACGCGCTGTACGCGCTGATTTGACTCGGTGACGATTCAGTTACGTGCTTTGTCTTGCGCGTTGTATTAGTGTGTCAGTTACGTGCTTCGTCTTTCGCGTTGTGCTAGCGTGTGCAGCGTAGTGCAGCTTCCATATGCACGACGGTTGCTCATGGTCATCGACGTTGGTAGTCGTGATGGAGGAGACGTGCCACCAGGCGTCAGCGTGGGTGCATCAACGCCTAAGGGCGCTTTAGCCACAAAACACCAATAGACATTATATATCAATGTGCAATAAACATTACACTACTTCTGTGAAGACACGTTTCACTTTCGTGTTCTATACCGATTCCTATATAAGAGGGATCAACCACATTTTTCTTTTTATAACGAGTGCTGTCAAAAACGCCCATTCGTTTGAATGTGCGTTTCATCCTAAAGTTCGCGAAATGCTAGAGCAACAAACCTTCATTTTACCTGTTGTAAGCATGCACTACACAGTACTTGGAATAGAGATTTAAAACCCGACCCAAGCACTCCATACACATGGTTAATCAGCGAAGCTGAAACATGCGGCCCCGGTGTTTAGCAGTGGGTTAATCCCGACGCTGTATTGAAGCGTTTTTCAATTATTGGTTACATGTTTGTGTTTCTAGTGGAACGCAAGCGCCAATGGCTGGAGGATGCTGCTAACCACGACGCCGAGCTAACTCGAGATATCGAACGCATGCGACAACGGCGAGCCGAGGAGCCGGCGTTGCGGGCAGAGCAGGTACGACGCAGAGAATGACGTCACTAACGGTGCTGCCAATGGCGCGCGCGCTTGGGTGTAACGTAGAGAACGACGTAACTGACGGCGCAGCCAATGGAGACGTTTATCGAAACATGGGACGAACGGTGTTTCGTTTCGCCTAGCCATATACCGCTTTCGCTGTAAAAACCGATTAGTACGACTGCAAGTCCTACTTTACTATACCTGAAACCACGGAACACTACAAATCGATTGCAACTACGCTTTCACAGCCTACCGAAAGCATACTTCTGTAAATGCGGTAGTTACAAAGTGACGGAAGTGAATTCCGCTTACCGAAGAACAGCGGAACTGTGCTGAAGATGCCCCTGTTTCCGTCTCCGGCGAACTGGGCCAAATTGCTCTCCAGGCGCATGGCGGGAAACGTCACGAAGCCCAGGAAAGCAAAGTAGGCCAGCAGGAAAGGCACTGCATGGATGGTAACCGGCATGGCCGTAGCGTCTTACTAAGGCACATTAGGCAAACACAGTCATTGGTACTCTCAATCTTTAAATAAAACTCCAATCTTTCAGTAAAGAAGCAACTCACTATTCTTTGACTTTGCCGCAAATAAATGTTGGCAAGCGTAGTCATTCGGCCTTGTTGTTAAGAAATACGAAACAACTATATAGCGCGAGGAGAGGACACGGATATGGTTGGCTCGCGTGGCGAAGCCCGCTTCGATGAACTATTAATGAATGTTTACATGTGTGGTTGATCTGACGTGTTTTACCCAGGACGTGAGCTTCGCTGGCTTAACTTGGTAGTACGTAAACGATATGAGGCGACCTTGCATATACACCCTCGCATGCTGATATTCGCATATGCAAATGTCCGTGCTGAATGAACCGATCATTGCAGCAATGTACGAAACACCCTGAAGGGTCAATTTATGATTGGAGGTAATGGTTCTTCTGTACAAAGTTAATATCAGTGTTTCTTGTGTTGTGATTATCGGCAGTGGGCTCAGCTATGTTTGGTTTAATATAACGACCATGGGGAGGTGGGGGGAGGGGGGAAATTCTGCTTTTCCGGCTGTGCCACGCAGCCCCTATGAAACGTACCGTATGCCATCATAATAATTCCATGTTTCGCATGCTTTTCGTGTATACATAGCAAAATCGATATGAGCAATATATCAATTTCACAGCAGCCATACGAAAAATATATGTAATTGTTGGAACGCATACGCAGCGTTGTTGTAAGGCGCACATGTCTTATAATTCTATGACAAAGCACCTATATTCCTAAGCGAGGACGTATCTGTGACCCAAAAGCCGGCTCAAACGTTCTACGGTTGTTGTTGGTCCTACTTCCTGCACCAGCACGCGCCTCATCGCGAGCGCGGTATTGTCGCGGCACCGTTATCCAAGCGCGCGCACGAGGACGCAGCGAAAGACACAAAGTCTATACATGGTTATTAAACATGAAACTTCGTCTTCCGTAAATGCCTCACCTCCTCCGTAGGCGATGACCATCATGGGAAATTGGGTCGCGTTGGCGCTCCCTGCCGTCATGGCGAACAGAGTGGCCAACTTGTGCGCCACGCTTTGGTAAGTGCCGGGTACCCAACTTCCTTTCGGTGAACTCTTCAAAAAAAATAAAAATAAAAGACGGTGTTGTTTACCAATGGAGGTATTGTACTCCAAAGCCGCAGCAGCGAGGGATCCTTATTCACCAAAATTTGAGGTCTTAGAGACAATACCCGCTATGCAACGGGCAACGAGGATACTTAGCCGCAAAAGGCAAAACTTGTGGACATTTAACTAGTTTACCGTGCGCCGAAAAACTCTGGCGCTTTCAGCTCTCGCTTTCATTGGTATGCGGTCGTCATGTGTACTAAACCAGCGACTTCGCGGGCGTCATGTGAACACCATTACCGCTGAGCCTCCGCCACGGCTAAAAAAGAATGCATATATGATATAAGTGAGCAGACCAGATCTTGCAGACATTACATTCTCCAAACTTCACAAAGACGCCTGTTTTAGTAATAAGTCCCCTGTTTTGTTGTCAGTTAGCAATTCATATTCAATATGGCATCACGTGGGAGCCCACAACTATACAGATAGCCACAAGCCTCTTCTATTGTGGTATGTACTGCACACGTGCTAGAAGGGTACCAATGAAGCGTTCGATCACTATTGAGCGTCATGTGCTCCTTGTCACACTAATATTTTAGCACCATTACAAGTTAATGACGATATCAATTTAATAGACTGCGAAATATCAACACACTACCATAGCCAGAAATTTGGTACTTTTCGTGCTGCACAGCTTGGAAGGATCACCAAATACAGAACAAAATGAAGAATTTCTTGGGCTACTTGCAGATATATTATTTGCGTTGCTGGCAAAAAAAAAATGACAAAATTGTTAAAAATTTTATGTTCAATATAATAAAGGCTATCGTCATTTTACTTGAATCCCTCCAAAACTGAACCTGGAAGCAGCAGACAAATATTATTATACGTTCTTCATCCGCAATTTGGCGCTCCAGTGTAAGCTACAGCTCAAATTATTCAATCACAAGTGGGATAACGTAGACGCACACTAAACAGCTAAGTTCTATGGCCATGCCTGTTCCGGGACAGATATAAATTTGAACTCTTATTTGGGGCCATCGCGCTGCTTTTTACTTACTGAGCCATCGTGTTGGTTGTAAACCCAACTATTGACTGATACTTTGAGGATACAGCTGCCGCATTACCGCCAAAAAGGACACAAAAATAAAAACGAACCCTTTTAATAAAACGGAGCTTAGTTCTAAATATGCCTGTGACGGTTTTACTAGTATGAATTGAAACCATAAACAAATAATAAATAAATAAATTCATTGTATACCGAAGCTACACATGCACACTGACTTGCTCCAACGGCCGTGCGTGTCATATTTATGAAAAATAATGATATTTTAAATGTATGTGTAATACGTGCATAAAAAATAACAACATTGAGAATGTCAGATGCATCATGATTAATTTCATAGCATGTCCGCTATAGACATGTGCAGGAGGCATGTGAATACCAACACCAAAAGACATGCAGTGGCAAACTTTCGGATCTGTTTTGCCCGATTAGTTTGACTCAAAGCACTCCACTTCAAGTCCGTTCACTTGCGTTCAATGTAACTTTCGCTATCTCCTTTATTCGGCAAATAATACATGCATCAAGGCCATTCAATAGGGAACAACTGTGCAAGCGTAGGAGGCACAAATAACAATTAATGTAGTGATGTACAGCGCAGAAAATACCTGCGGCCGAATTCACAGTTTTCCTTCGCAAGTGCTGTTTTAGATTGTCGGCCCGCCTTCGGAGATATGTATGACATCAGGAATTTCCTTGGCGTGTGCTCTTATACGAACAATTCTAACGCAACTACTTTTATTGCGATAGCAATTATATGGACACTCCCAGCGCGTTTCTGGCGTGTAGCGCACGCGAGGGAGGAAGGCAGGCCGGAAGTGCGCGGTCTTCTTTCGCGCGCGAGGCACGTGGGAGAGGCGAGGGAGAGGGAGAGAGAGGGAGAGAGAGGGGGGTCCGTCCTGCTCCCTCGGCTGCTGCTCACAGCGAGGGCGCCGTATCTTGAAAGCGATCTGCGATGTGAGCGAAGTGTGCGCCCGCACGGGCCTCATCTTCAAAGCGATCGGCGATGGGGACAAAGTGCATGCGCCGTGTGCTGGTAGCTGTGTATGCGCTGTGCCTTCGACGTTTAGCTCGCGTTGAAGCGAGACGAGAGGTAGCGTGAAGGTGAATTTGCCGGCTGCTGCTGGCGCGCTTTCTAACTCCGGCGTTTTCACAGCGAGTTCCAGTGGTAATCGAGCGAGATGTGTTGATGTTTACCTGTGCGCGCGTGACACCGTGCTTCTCCATTTAGTTAGTAAGCGAATGTTTACAACTTTATACGGCCCATTAAACTACTATCCTTGCTTCGTATAGCTCTCTAATAATTTGCTATCGCTATCGATGCTACGCCTTTTTGGCGAAACTGCGCCATTTTTTTTTTGTGAATACGAGCCCGGTCTTTTAGCCTTTGCAGCTGATACTGTCTCACAACGGAAATTTTTTTGTTCAAGTTAATAAATTCTATTGAGTATCGTCTGCCAACGTCTTAGTACATTTCTTAGATTTTCCTATAGCTTGCGTTGTAGAATTATGCAATAACCCTGACTGAAACATGCATGTTAATGAATTGATCTGTCTCAAATGGACTGCTGTAATTGACACTATCTGCAAAGCCTACCCATTTGATAAAAATAGGGGCATGCACTAGCGTCCTCATGACTCTCATGTTATCGCTGAACCAGCACGTTTAACAGGCACGCCAAATCCAAACTTTACATGCGCTTTCCATGGATTTCACGTAATCTAAACCAAACTTTAGAGTGGTACGCGTTAGACGAATGAGACCAATAGCATATTGTCGTGTAGTCGTTTTGAGGTAATCACCCTATTTTTAAGGGCGATTAGCTTATTATTAGGCTACGTTTATTGATGATAAAATTGATATATTTGTTTTAGAGCCCAGGTCCCATTTGAAAAGTTGTAGAAGCCTGCTCAGAACCACCCAATGAAGTTGTTTCCATGACGTCATATTTTACATGGTTCTTTTTTACTCGCTGTGAGGAAAGCTCGCTAAATATGAAAAAAAAAAAACGTTACTGAGCTCTTTCCTGTTTGAATAGCAGCGCTTTCTATTACATTTTAGTAGAACTAAGTCACCATGCCCGTTGCTATTTCAGAACGCGATCAGCCACAGCGTCCTGTGTATTGAAATCTGCTAAAGTTTTAAATGGTACGAGATACGCCGGCGCCTGACATGGATGCAGAACCACTAGTCTCCTATCAACTGAGATGCAGGCTTGCTTCTCTAGAAACATGATTAGGGGTAATTCACCACGCTGTCCGTCTAAGCGCTGCGATACCGACGATTCGCACGCGCAAGAGCGCAGTGACATCTTTCTTTCATTTTTCGCGGGCTTTTGTCAGCGTCCAGAAAAAAAAATCACTGAAAAGATAAAGACACCGAAAAAAACCTTCATCGGGTGCTTTTGAGCACGCTCTGCGATTTTTCCACTAGGATTTCCGACTTCAAAACTTCATTAAACTCTCTATTATTAAACCTAAGTAACAACTTCTCGCACTTAAACACATTCTAACTTCAGATGTAGCCGACCTTAAGGTTACTAGGAACAATATGTCATTGATTTCATTTGTCTATTGTGTACCATGCTATTTTCATTATTTGGTTCATGTTACGTAAAACCCGTGGTATACAGTGATGATGCGCAAGCTGCGAATAGGACTCCTATTGGACTGCCATATGACTTGCAATTGATTTCGCAAATAATATGGAAGGAGTCTCGCAACTTCGCACATATCATCGATTTAGAGTCTATAAATTTGTTCTGAGGTAGCGCAAAAGCAATAAAATATATGAGCTGTGTATAGATAGACAATTTGTCTGTCTATGAACTTCCAAACTACATTTGTGCAGAGGTCACAACAGTGAATGCCTTGTCCTGCATCATACACTCAGGGGTTGATCGCTAGTCACTCGATGACACGGCGGCACTGCAGTAAGTTGGCAAATCAGGCAATAAGTTAGCCTAACAAGCTTGAACCACACACCGGAAATTTTTTGAACTTAACTTACAGTTCAGTGCGTCGGCACTTGCAACTGACGGAACATATATTGCAAGATTTAGAGCTAGGCAAGGTGTATTATGGGGGCATTTAGATGCTTGTAAGGACCTCGATCGTTTTTATACAGGTGGTCAAAATTAATCCCAAGCTCTCCACTTCGGCGTGCCTCATAATCAAAAGTGGTTTTGGCCCGTAAAACCCCCGAAAGAAGAAGAAGGAGGAGCCGTTACTAAGCGCCCTCTCTTCTATCTCTGAAAAACTAAGAGATGACTAATAGATGACTGGTGACAGCATATACCTGGTATGACGCCTTGCTCTGCACAAAATCTGAAGAAAAAAAAAAACTAAAAGGGCGCTCCATGTACATGCGGATACGTTCGTGGTCTTTAGCCGAACCCCGGCACTTTCAGAAAACACAGCGCCATCTTTTCAAGTATCTCTGAATCACCAAGCTACGGTAATCGGAATGCATATATTCTAGTTTACCCCTTGCTGCTGTTGCTCAGATAATTTATATCTCTCTTCCATTTTTCAATGACCATGATTGTGGATTCAATTTAGAGGAACGTACCACAGGTGAATCTCTCGGCACATATCGCGATAAAAGCCTGTCTCACCTTGAATACAGCCCCCTATTTATGTGGTATATGATATAAGGCAAACTCTCACCTTACTAGCGCCTTGCGAATCAGCCATGGTACCGGGGCAGCGTAATACGTCCACACATCCACAAAAACGAAGCCGTGGCCAAACCTGCGGCGTTCTTCTTCTTCACTGGTTGCATCCGAGAATGGCTCATACTCACTATGGGGGATTGGCCAAGAATCGGGTGATTTAAGAAAAATATTATACGGGTCTAAAAATAAGCACAATTGAGAAATTTTGAATAGCTAGATGAGTGAAGTCAAATAAAATTTAGGAATTTAGCAAGGAATTCGTCCTGATTGAATTATATACATCACAACAGCTGCGCCGTCATCCCCATGATAATGTCCCAGAGAAGAGGCTTCTTAATCAGTAACGCGCCCATTAAAAAGAAATGGTTTCTTCTTCGAAGACCTCCCTGCTTCATTCACAAGCAACTGCTGTTTTCACTCAAAGCCACTCAGTGATTTGTTCAATCAGAAGTCTGATCAACATTAGCTTTCGGTATGCAAAAGCAATCACGTAGATTAATGTGCGACGAGAGGGAGAGAGAGAAACAAACTTTATTTTGACTGGGCCGGAGTGGATCCCCGTGGTGGGTACAGCGCTCAAAGCGGCGGTGGCAGCTCTGGCCATCAGCTATCGCTGATCTTCCAATGCCAAGCGAGTCACCACCATCTCCCACTGCTCATACGTTGCGTTTCGGTTGAGGGGGATTATTAGAGATTTTTTGGCCGGTCCATGTGGTATGGTATAGAGTAGCTCACTCTGAAGAACCGCAGATGGTTCAAATTACTCTCGAGCCCGCCAATGCGACGTCGGTCTTAGCCGAAGGGTTGCTTTTGCACTTGAAGTACCAACAAATAACTGGTTAATAAGCCAGCTAGTCAACCTGTTCAAATGGCTTGGGTCACATTCTTCAACTAAAAACAACCTTCCTTGAATTCGAAGCACATTCGGGTAACCAGCCATATTAGTTGAAGTCTTGCCACCTGTGAAGACTATTTCTGCCGATGCAATTTGACGTGCCTATACCATAGAATTGGTCACACCTTGCACGTGGTGGAAATTGTGCCTAATACAGTTTACACCTTTCTCTGAATAATTTCTATAGCCAGAATTGTGTTTATTTAACACGATTTCGTCTGTCTGCATTGAAAATCTGGCACACGGACATAGTTTACGAAAACTATTTGTGGTAATGCCAATTAACATTCTAACTTACCTCGCTGATCTGCTCAGTATGTTTTCACAATTGGTTATAAAGCATCGCGGAGAACAGATTCAATGGTGGGCACTGTCCGCTCCATCTGACTGCAAGGCAAACAATAGCTAGGCGTAAATGCGTGCAATTCCAAAGGGTTCATAAATCTGGAACCACGTGATAAAAAATACGCTTATCCACAAATGGATGAAATCAGATTATTTTTTGAAAACAGAAGACGTGCACATCCCGCCTGCGAAATTCGGTTTCAGTGAAAATTTGAATTGAATTATGGCGGTTTACGTGCCAAAGCCACGATCTGATTATGAGGCACACGGTAGTGGGGGACTCCGGATAATTTTGACCACCAGGGGTCTTCAACGTGCCCCCAATGCACAGGACACGGGGAACAGGCCGCCCGACTTCATGCTTTGCAGCGCAACATCATAGGGGATAGCCGCTAAGCCACCGCGGTTGGTAAGTGAAGATTTCGTTGGCGCTTGCAAAGAACGCTGTAGCGATGACCACGTTGGACAGATTTTCACAGGGCAACGTTTTGCTCAACATGAACTTGCGGCGCTCGAACATGCAGATCCGGCGCATAAGTACGGAATGACGACGATTGGATGACCATAACGACATTGCGATGATTGATGACGACGCAATAACGACGATGGCGACGACAGAAGGAATTATGACGTTGGAAAGACGATGAGAGTATGACAATGACAGCAAGACAATGCAATGAGCATGCTGAAATGACGACTGAATGTCGATGGCGGGAGGACCAAAATCTGGCATGGCGACGAAGAAGTAACGACGATAGAAGGACCACAACGACATGACGATGACTGAGACGACGATGTAATGATGACGATATGACGACGATGAAATGGCCATGACGACAATAAAAATGACACTGCAATTATAACGATGGAACCACACCGACGACAAGACGACGATGGGCGGCCATGCAATCACGGCGATAGCGTGATGACGTCGCATGGCGGCAGTTAGAACATGACACTGGAATCACTACAACATAAATACGCCGACGTTATGACGAGAATGCAAAGACGACGGTGGTATGATGAAGCTGAAATGACAACCACAGGATGACGACGATGGTTTCAAGACAATGGGATGACGATGCCTCTGTGACAACAACAGAATGACCACGATGGCATCACAACCACAGTAAGATAACGACTGTAAGATAACGACCGTATGACGGCAACGCAATATCGACAATGACCTGAAGACAGAATGACGCCGACGGCTCGATGATGACGGTGTGGAGACGGCAGCATGATCACGATGGCGTGATGACGACAGAATGTCAGGAATGGAATGAAGGCAACGGATTGGTGACAACAAAATGACGTCGACGTTGATGAAATAATGACGATATGACGATGGCGACGTGATGACGACGCATAACAACGAAGGAATGATCACAATGGACTGAAGACGATGAAATGAGACGATGGAATAATGATGGCGTGCTTGTGTCGTAGCTCAGGTCCGCGTTTACGTGCATCAACTATTGGCCCGGGCTGCTTCAGTTCCCACTATACCCGGTGCTGGTTCGAACTATGTCCGGTAGTTGTCAATCATGGAAGACAACAGTAAGCAGCAATCAGGCAGTTGCCAGCATCCAGCACTCGAAAACTAGGGGCACTGGTTAAGCAAGCTTCGCTTTATTAAAGCAAAGCCTCAAAGGCGCAGGCAGAAGTGAGTCCCCCCCGCTCCCCCCTCCTCTTCTCAATCATAGAAAAACAAAGCAGCTCAACAATTTCCCACCCCCATGGTGAAAGGTGTCTGTCTGTACGGAAACTGGAGGATTGGGAAACATAATTAGGAAACAAGCGTTATAAACACATGATTATTAATAATATTACTATCAGTTGCAGTAGTAGTGGTAGTAGTAGTAGTAGTAGTAGTAGTAGTAGTAGTAGTAGTAGTAGTAGTTGTTGTTGTTGTTGTTGTTTTAGTAGTAGCAGTCGGACCAGTTTTTTTTTTTTCATTCTAAATAACCTCACCTTCAATGCCGCGAAGACCAAAGTCAAAACTTTTACGAGCCAACCAGCAGAAATTTCTTTTTTGATTCTCTAGATTCTGTACCATTGTGTAAGGTCTGTGAGATCAATGATCTTGGTGTACTTTTTGATACAACCTTGCACTTTTCAGCTCGCATTAAACGCGTTGCAATTCGTGGTACGCGCTCTCTTGGCTCTGTTTGCAGACTATCGAGAGAATTAAGTTCTCATTCACCGTTCCGCAAGTTGTGCACAACAAAATGTCTTCCTCAACTCGAATATGCGTCCGTCATTTGAATAGCATTTCTAGATTAACCAGTGACATTATAGATCGGGCTCAAAAAAAGGTTTCTAAGCATATATCATCACCGCTTTGCCAACACGGACACTGGACCTTGATAGCTAAATAGCAAATTATTGGACAGCTGTACGAAGTAAGGATAGAAATTTTATCAGCCGTATAAACTTGTAAACATAGGCATACTAAACCAATGAACAAGCATGGTGTCACGAGCGCACCAGCAAACATGAACACATCTCATTCGATGACCGCGGAAACTCGCTGCCAAAACGCTGGAGTGAGGAGGAAACGCGGCCAAAGCAGCGAGCGAATTGACCTTCGAGCTGCCGCTAGCATCAGCGTGAACTAAGCTGAGGAAACACAGCGCAGAGCGGACTCTGTCCCCGTCACAATTGACTTTCAAGATGCAGATGCCGCCCGGGCCACCCGGAGTAGAACGCGCCCCCTTCCCCTCCCTATACCTCCCCCCGGAACCTTGCGGCCTGGCGGGTGCGCGCGCCCGCTCGAGCCGCCTGAAGTAGAACGCCACCCCCCCTCCCTACCCTCCCGCCGAGCCTTGCGCGCAACAGAAGACGGCGCGCTGGCACCCCGTTTTTTTTTTCCCTTGCGTACGCGAGATTGAGCCGCGATCGCCGGCTCACCCTCGCACGCTTTCACTCGCACATACAGCATACTGCTTGCGGCGACTATGTTATTGTCCTTCAACATTGCACGGAACCTCACGGCGACGGCGAGGACGACGGCCACGCTGACGGCTGAAGAACGCTTCAGCGACGATGCCCGAAGCGTTCATCACGAGTGACCGGCAGCACGAAGTGTGCGCTCCCCGCTGCCGGCGCTGTTCATGTCAGCGTTGTGAGAGCGAGTGCTGGCCCTCATCTCGCGAGGTCGCGCTTCGCACCATTCGTGTTAATTTAGGTAGTAAGCGAATGTTTACTGCAATTTATATAGCCGAAAAAACTAAGTACCTTCATGTAATTGGACAATCATTGGTTACTACTATCAATGCGCCGCCTTTCGGGTAAAACGGCCACTTCTCGTGATTATTATTATAATATAGCAAAAGAGAATGAAGTCCATCCTGCGTGGAACGGCGCCCGTGAGCACGCACGGAGAAGAAAACGATGAACGTCGGTGGGCTGCAGGCTGCAAGGTCGTTATTTTAGATGCAAGTGAACAACGTTCGCTGACGACAGGGTGTGTACTATTTCACAAAATGATCTTCTTCGCTGTACGCTGCTAGTCAGTTTGTGTCGATGTGTCATCAGATTAGGCACAATGGTGACAGATTGTGCGGAGATTTTAAGGTCAGTACCGACTAATCCGCTGTCGTTTGTTTCAGTTTACGAGACATCACGAAGGGCGTCCACCCCGGTTCCCGTACCATACCACCCATTTTTTGATATGGAGCGCCAGGATCCCGACCACTCATCGACCGCTTCAGTGCTGGGTTCCAAGAAATCGAAGCGGAGCCGTTCTGCTAAAAAGCGCAGTGACACCCAGACACCAAATGCCGAGGTAAAATCAAGTACCTTGTCATTCATTCAATATTGGTTTCTTTGAATATTTTTATTTCATGTGTTTACTCTCAAGGACGGAGCATTACAGAGAGGAGTTGGGGTTGCAAAAGTACATGAATACAATTGGGCATAACATAAATTACTAATAGGTGGCACAATTAGGGTTACATAAAATAAAGAGAAACAGTACTCTTGAAGGCAGAAACATCGGTTATGGAGGCTGGGAGGTGGTTCCAGTCAGTGATAGTTATTGGAACGAAGAAATTAAATTTGATGTCTGTGCGACTGTTGGAAACGTTGACCTTGAACTGATGGTCACTGCGAAATGGAATGTGTGGTGGAGGCAAACTAAAAAGAAAAAAAAATACAATCGCGCAGGCTTGGGTTTAGTGATAAATTTTCTGAAAAAGGCCAACACGTGAGATTTTGCGGCGCAGTGAATAGTTAGACAGGTTAAGATTAACTAACGCTAAGATTGACTAACGCTAACAGCATAAAAAAGTTGCATAAGATGAAGCGAGCAGCGCGATATTGAATGGCTTCGATGTTAAGTATGAGCGTGGTAAATTGTGGGTCCCGAATAGATGACGCATACTCAAGTTTGGATCGTACGAGTGTTTTGTATAAGCGTAGTTCAAGATTAGAGGGCGCAAGGGCGAAATTCTGCCGGATGTAGCCAAGAGCATGGTTAGTATTGCTGATTACATAATCAATTAATATGACTGCCAGGAAAGATTGTCAAAAATATACACGTCTAGGTATTTGTAAGTGTTCACTGGCGTTTATCAGGCGTTATAAACAACGTAGTACATGCAAGGCTTAATATTAGGAGTACGACGTGAAATTATCGAGTTACATTTAATGGTGTTAAGTTTCATTTACGGAGAGTCGCACCAAGCAGAAACGTTGTTTAGGTCACCTTGAAGCGCAAGATTTTTAGAGTGGTTTAAAATGTCACGCTATATAACGCAGCACACTATATAACGCAGCCATGCACGAAAAACTTCATTGACGAGCAAATATTATTGGGAAGATAATTAATGTAGTAAGAAGCCGTAGGGGTCCCAATACCATGCCTTGCGACAAGCCAGCTGTTACCTTTTTGCTATGTGATTTGTTATTGATTATATATTAATTTAATCCTTGTTTCACGGGATTTGACACCCACCGTAGGCCGCAAAGGAAGGAGTATTGAATGTGACAGCAGGACGTTTATTGCTGAATGTGCCTGATTATTTATTGAAAAGCGTGACGTAAGCATGACATTACGGTCCGCAGCATTGATGTTAATTGCATTACCATTGACATTCATCGTGAGATTGGTTCTGCCGCAGTTTCTTTATCAGTGTGCCGTAAGAAGTACCGGAAAAGTTAAAACTATCTCGCCAGAGATTTCGTTGTTTCCCGCAAGAAAAAAAATATTTAATTGTTCTTTCTTACTTACAGTGTATTCTGTATAGACCAAAAATAAGCGTCATAAAATTCTAACTTTCCTTGACGTGGAATGGCGTTTGGGCTTTCAGTTTAGGCGCCTTTCTCATTCTCCTGCAGCCTGCGTGAGATTTCTTGCTATAGGGTACACTGATCGCACTAGGTTAACACATCTTCCTTCCAAAGCATTCTGCTTGTTCCTCACAGTCCGTGTCTGTTGAAAGGCTTTGAACGTACCTTTACTGACCTCGTTGAGTCTGACGGCGGCTCTACTTGCCGCTCACGAACGACACAGATTACCTGGCAAACCACGGCGACCCCCGAACCGCCACCTACAGCTGGGCCAGCCTGGCCAGGACAGCACGGCGATCAGTGCAATTCAGGAGGGAAGTCGAGTCACGAGGGGCCGTCGCTCGAGGAAGAGCAGTTCAGCAGCAAGCAATGACGACCAGGCGAAGGTAATGTGCATCCAAATACGATGTGCCACACTGATCGGGCGTGGGCAAATCCGACAAGTCCCGTGATGAGCAGGATGCGGGTAGCCATATGTGCTTGTTGGTAGGTCATCATCTAACCTGTTGTAACGCAGGCTCCACGAAACGAACATAAAAGGCAATTTAGCGCTGCGAGTTCTATCGTATACCTTCCCGTGTTGTATTGCCCGCTCTACAACGAATCAGAACATCAGTAGGATCCGCATAATCATGTATCGGCGGATATAGTCTCGCGCAAAAATAACATTAATAAATAGTGATAGTAGTAAACAGAAGTAGTGGAACGAAAGCTGCAAGTAGCGCAGTTCAGCTAGCGTAGGATTGATGATGGGAGTGAGCGCATTTTCTTTAAACGTCGCCCTTCTGGATTCAAACGACATGGCGACCGTGAAGATTGATCGTATTCAACAAAATATAAATGCGATTAGTTTTAGGATACTTCTTGCCCTTTTCGGTGTCAGTCTTTAACCGTTTGCCTCTGCGTCGTCAATAAAATCGAAATCATTTAAAATCTAAATTAAAAAAATAACCTAAAAAGAGGCAGAAATACTTGGCAAGAGAAATCGAAAAACGTATTCGAATAATTAGGAAAATTCACTCTTTACCTTCATAATTACTTTGCGACACATACTGCAATTTACGAATTGAAGCCAGTGCGTTTGCGAGGAGTATCCACTTGGAATGATATTTCAGAATGACACCAATTTGTTGGTATGCGCAATCAAACTCTCTAATAAAATGCACGGTTGTTCCACTTTTAACGCGACAGCGTTTACGGCCCCGTGTCACAGAAAATCCGACTTCGGCGTCGACATTGGCGCCCGCGGCCGAGAAAATCATCCCCAACCACGTTTTGGTATGCCAGACCATCCTATCATTAATGTTGCTCATACCTTGTCTTGCATTCTTGGCAAAGCTATTCCTCGGAATTTTGAGATTGGCAATCCACAAACCAGTGTCATGAAACAAAACACCCACAGCGCATGCCTTTTATGTTAAACCTTCTCAGACTGAAATATTGAAAGTACGAAACAAATACGGAAACCTGAAAATTATGTAATTTCTTTGGCGTGGTTGTGCACTATCTCCGTGATCGGCCCGCGCAAGAGGCCGCGTTTCCACCAGAAAGCTCGTCTACGTGCGTAGCATTCGCCGCCAGTGTTTGTCAGTAACCATTGCGGTTGCATAAGCTGCAGTCGTCGGGAACCATAAGTAGCAGTCAGGGATTTTTGAATGCTATCGCGTTCCACTGTTAAAAGCGAAGCTTAATCGTCCTCCCAATTTTTATACAAGATGTTCTATTATGTATGGCTTTACACAAGTAACTGAAACGCCCATGCACTTCCTCCCACGTTATGGGACATATCTCGAAACTTGTGTCATCCTTGCAAATAATTTTAAGTGGATACATTTTGCAATCTCAATGGCTACAATTCTTAGACTGGAATACGTGCCGTAAAGAAGTGTTTTAAAAGGTAATTATTGAGTTTTTGTTAATTAGTTGAATGTATTTGTTGAATTAGTTGGCAATATATTTCGATGACTGGTGACAATTATGTCCGCTTATTTGAATAATCCAGGTCAATCACCAGATTTCGGCTATCCACCATAGAAGACTTTTTAAAATTCCGCACAACTTATAAATCATTTTTATAAATTTTTGCGCGCAAACAAACAGGGACGAAGAAAAGGAGACACAAGGACGAGCGCTTATAAATCATTAAGAGGTGACATATATATATATATATATATATATATATATATATATATATATATATATATATACAATATGAACAAGAAGAAAGGAGACCGATGGTCCCGATTGTATTTTTAATAATCATATCATAGGAAGCCACCAAACATAAACAGCAATGACAACACTGGGGAAATTACTTGTACTTACTAAGCAAATTAAAGAAATGATAAATTAATGGAAATTAAAGTGAATGAAAAAACAACTTGCCGTCCCACGTCTTCGTATTACGCGTGCGATGCTCTTACCATTCAGCTACCGCGGCGCCTTTTTCCCATACGCTTTCTGGGGTATTGATGTTTTACTACTAGAATTCACCTTGGGAGTGTTAGCCAGCGCAATCACTCACAAACCTTCGCGGCGGATGTGGAATCATCTTTTCAGCCGCAGGCGTCACCAGTACGTGATCTTTTTGGGTGAAGGCAACCGGTCAATAAACCCACATATGCTAACTGAAGGCATCAATGGTGCCAGATTCGAGACCCCCGTTACGTAATGAACAAGATGAAAGGGAACCGAGGGGCCCACAATCATAGGCACCAATGAAAAGACAGGGGAAATTACTTGTACTTACTATGCGAATTAGAGACATGATAAATTCATGGAAATTAAAGTGAATGGTCGTTCCCCACCTGCGGCAAGTTGTTTTTTTTTATCCACTTTAATTTACATTAATTTACCATTACTCCTAGTGTTAGTTCTCGTGGATAAACATTAATACCCCAGCAAGTGGATAGGTAAATGGCACCGCGGTTTGATTTGGTAAGAGCATTGCAGGCGTAATGCGAAGACATGGGTTCGTATCGCCCCTGCGGCAAGTTGTTTTTTCATCGACTTTCATCCCCTACGCTCTCCTTGGTGTCATTGTTTTGTTGTCTTCTTCTGATATGACTATTGACTACTATACACACACACACACATATATATATATATATATATATATATATATATATATATGAGACTGGCTTCCCATAATGCACACACATAATTTTTTACAGCCTAAGCGGTTATGGGTTCATTCCAATAGCCGTTTATGGTCGCGATGATGCCGCCGCCCCGTAGCCGCTATCGCAGGAAATGCGAAAAAAAGTACGCGCTTTCCGCGGGGATCTAACCCAGGCCCGCTGCGTGGGAGTCGGATACTTTACCACTGAGCCACGCAAGCGCTTGCTATCAGGCAGAAAAAATATTCTTCATACGCGCCCTGCGCCTCTGCGCCAGGCGCGCAGGCGCAAACGACCCGAGCCTCCGACAGTATGGTGCGCCCTCTAGTTAACGTGCCTGCAACCGCCGCGTGCGACGAGATGCGATTCAGGCGCGATGCGATTAAGACGAGGCGCGCAATCAACGCTATCCCGATGTTAGATGTGCGCCACGTATTTTGGGTAACTCTTCGGTACACGTTATGGCGTCTCCTCGTAAGGCATGAACCGCTGTTCAAGAAGCGAATCGTAGAGCTACGTGCGCCGCTACAACCAGGCATAATCGGGCTCAGCAGACTGCTGTGCAGAGAGCATTACAACTGCAGCTCGCCGTCGCTGGTTCAGATGTTCTCGTCAAAATCGAGGCGAAGACACTTTGCCGCGGAGACCTTGTTGTGCGTGGTGCCGAAATTGGATCTACTCTTGCGCCGCTCAACCAGCTTACTCTGTGACAGTGCTGCGTGTGGCAATCAGGCCTGTAACTTTTTTATTTGTCCCTCCTTCTACTAATGCATAAAAAGTATTCCCCAAAAGGCGAAACATCGCTTGCGATAGCAAATTAGTGAACAGCTCTACAAAGTAAGGATAGTAATTTTATTGACCGTATAAGCTTGTAAACATAGGCATACTAACTAAATTAACAAGCATGGTGTCACGCGCGCACTAACAAACATGAACGCATCTCACTCGATGACCGCAGAAACTGGCTGTCAAAACGCTGGAGTGCGTCAGCGCAGCAGCAGCAGGGAGCCAATGAAGCTTCGTGCCGGGGCTCGCATCAACGCGATCTTAGCTGTGAAAACACAGAGAGGGCGGACTCTACCCCTCCGCAGATGGCTTTCAAGATACAGCCGATCGGGCGGGCGCTCAAGGCGCAGCACGCGCCCGTTCCCCCTCCCCCTCCTCCTCCCGTAGCATTCCGGCCCAGCGGGAGTGCGCGGCCGCGGTAAGACGCGGCCCCTCCACCTCCCTGCCCTGCCTCTGGAGCGTTGTGCGCGACTGGAAGATTGCGCTTCCTTCCCGCTTCCCGCCCTTGTGTGCGCGAGCCGCAATTGCCGGCTCACCGTCGCATGCTCTAACTCGAACATACAGCGTATGGCGCGCGCGGCGAACATTTTATCGCTCATGGACTTTATACGGAACCTCACGGCGACGGCGACGGCGACGGTGGCGGAATTTCGCCAGAGTATCCATATAATTGCTGTCGCAATAAAAAACAGGGAACAGATCGGTGGGACTGAATTCGTTACAGGCATAATAAACTGTACAATATTTATATAGAGCTTTAAAGGAAGAGAGAAAGCATCAAGGACAGATAGAAAAAAATGCTCGACAGCCATGCATGTAGTTGATGGCCGCTTGCCTCAAGCAAGCTAGGGGATGGTTTCTAACCACTACGCTTTGAAGGGGCTGTCTATGAACATCATCAGGCGCGAGAGAGGAGTTCACCGGCACCCCACGCACCTCGCGGCCGTGGGCGGGCTTCGGGGTGGTGCCGACAGATGGCGCAGCGTGTGTGAAGGATTAATCAATCATTCGCCTTTTGGGTGAAATTGTGACTTCTTCAACTGGATACAGAACAAGCAGAATATATTATATTATGTTATTTTATTTATGTGTTAGGGGAGATAAAGGATTTTGCCGTAACAAAGTTGAGGGATGTTCACTTTGTGTCTGGAGGTGCGCCGCTGTGCGATGTACCTCTGTAATTTTATCAAACTGGCAGTTGGTTTCCATTCTCGTGAGGTAAATCTCAGAAATGGGAAATAACTATAAAAAGCATTACTTTACTACTACATTCTTGCGTCTAAGGAAGTTAAATAGTGAATATCAAACGCTTCTAGAATGCTATTTGGTTTATTAAGCACTGCGACTGTGGAGCTGTCAGTGCTTATCTGAAAACACCGCTTGGACCTTTAAAGGAACGGTGCATTTGACGACATATACTTGTTGCAGTGACGATATTTAAGCGGCGTTTGTCGGTTCATTGCGTAGTTAGTGAGACAAGAGTTGTTGGTAGTATAGGTGGCTGTATATATAGGCCGATTCGTGATTTGTGTGTCGTCATACAATAAAGGAACTCGCATTAAAGAATAAGCACGTTACAATGATGATTGGAATGGGCAACTCTTATTTTCAAAAAGATGGTACGAGGAGCTGTTGTCACATTACTGGTGAAGAACGACAGAACAGACGACAATGAAGGGGGAAATGTATTTTCATGTGATTATCATTATTTGACTACTTCAGCTGTTTTTACCCTATTACTCATTACTATCGCTGATTTTATATACACATTGATCTGTTCTACTTTAAATCGTACCTATATTGACCTCTTCCCAGGTTCTGAGTGCGTCGTCGTTTCTCCATCGGTGATAGTTGTGGCTATAAGTAGAAAGTTTTGGCTGCTGGTTTGGTGCTGGCTGCTGTCTTGCCGAGTAGACAATTTGGTGCACTGAGTGTCCAAAAGAAGCCCAAAAGAAGCCCAAAATATATTCAGATGTGCGTCGTACTTCTCGGTGCCGTAGATGTTTTATCAATATCCTTCCCTGGACAAGCATCACACATCGCTTCCGTCCTTGGGGCACAGAAAGCTAAGAGCTGCAGACGAGGCACTGCTCGTGTCGTCCGCTGCTGTTGATACCTCACTAACCCACAAGAACGTCACATTATTTAGATTCTGACGTTGGCTTGGATCTGCATGTTTTTCTTCGTAATCATTCCCGACCAGACGAGATTTATCCAGGCTTTCGACTTAACTATACAGGTTGCCGAGACAGACAAGGCGACTGACCTGAACAGGCCCGAATCGGAGTGCTCGATGACCAGCACCACCCAGGAGCGCAGTGGCGTCAAGAAGGGCCGTCGTTCAAAGAAACGACGCTCGATCTCTTCAGCCTCGCAAGAAGCTCCGAAGCCTGAGGTGTGCAGTCGCTGGTTCTTTCAGCTGAAATGATAGGTCCAGCTGCTCTCATCAATGATTCGACGCTTAAGAGAATCGATTCCCCTTTATTTGTGGAACACGGTAAAAAAATGCACCTTCTACAGAGAGTACGCGACTCTTCTGCGCTACCTATCTACCTATCCTTGAAAAACGGATCTTCCTGTAGTCGACCGAAATATTCCGTTAAAAAAGGCAAACAAAGTACAATTCTTAACGAGAGAGTGTTCAGTGCGCAGAATCAAAATAAAATTTAATTTGAATCAATTGAGAATGAGCAAGGCTTTAGAAAGGTATTGATTTTAAGTTACGTTGAAGTCGCTGATAGGATTATCCAAAATATGCGCAATGTAAGCAACCATCAGTGATTCCGAGATTACGAAAAGGTGTGAGATTCAGTTCAGATATCAGTACGCATTGAATCACTGATCAATGAAGGCGTGCAGGAGGCGTTTGATGGTTGTTGGAATAGGGGATATCTTCAGGTACTAGAGGTTCCGTGTTAATAAGCGGTAAAATGTCATTTGAGAAAAAACTTCGAAGGAAGAAGATTCAATTTTTCTGTTCAAGTCGATGCAGGTCAGCAATACTTGTTTTTTTTTCCGAAATTTCTAGATAGGTAAAACATTAGCGGCAGGGATTGCGAAGGAAGCGCCCCCGCAACCTGTCGTTTGTGCGGCCATGTGCCGCAATGAAGATAACGGCTTGCAACAAACAATTGAACCCTTTAACATTTCCATAACGTTGGTTGGCCCGCCATATGTGAGAGGGCGTGCGCAGTGTGGTTCGTGACCAAAGACTGGCCCAAGTGGACGATTTATCACAGTGTCGTTAACCTTTAGCACAAGGCACCGCATTTGTATCCAGTTCAATACAGCTTGAACAGGTACTTCGCGTTATAGAAAAGGAGTTGCCATTACGGTGCCTAATGAAAATGTGTACAAATGAAATGTGCTTCATGACTTCATTGAAAATGTAGGCTACTACTTGCACTTGCATGCTAATTAGGAGTGTGTCTAAGAGGGTATGGCCCTGCCTGCAAAGCGATATAAAACGGAATAAAAAATAAAAATAAATATACTGCCATCGCTGCAGGCAAAATTTCTGGAATGAATAGTTCACTTTTATTCTACGTGTAGAACATAAGTGTTCATTTTTTATTTTATTTCTTATTTTTTATTTTTTTTCTTCTTTTCCTCTGTTTCTTTTTCTTTTTATTTGCAACTCGGATTGCTGTGTATGCCCTTCTGTGATATAATCTATTCATGTTGCTGTAGGAGGCCCTAATCGCAGTTTCGACTTTTGGCCCTCCTTCTGTATATACACTACGAACTATGTACTGGAAATACGAAATAAACAGCTTGATTGATTGATTTATTCATTCATTTGGATCGGTGGAACTGAAAGACAGTTTCATTTTTGTCTTGCTGCTACTCGTATTAACTAGGCGGTTCAGCATCCGTCATCAACATCTCTGTCATCGGGAGTGGCATCCAGCACCCCAGTTCCACCGGAGCCGACCCTCGCCAAAGACGGGACGGAAGCGGGAAAGATGGCAGTTAAGGTAAGATGCGCATGATACAGGGCAAATGGAAGATGGACAGTTTGCAGATGCGTATCGGCAAAATATTTTGTCAGTAGATTTGCCCGAGCATAAACGAAAGCTGCCGTTCATTATTGAACTACCTGCACGAAACAAGCTTGTTTGATTTCTGTATTTCTGTATTCATTATGCCTAAAGGCAGGCTTCAGAAGTAAACAAAAGCAACAAAAGCCGTTACGCTTTACTGGCGTAGCAGCTGCCTGCGTCTGTGTGACGTATGCCAATAATAGTTCGTACAGTTGCTTAGATTTTACATTAGGCGCATGCAAGTCACTGTACGTGTATATTTCTTTGAAAAAAAAAAAAGACATCTGCTTGCTTGTCACATCGGTAAATCCATTCTGCGCATCAGGAACAAGTATCTGCAAGTAAACAAACCATGACTCGAGACGATCGTCATTCGCATACACTCCCCCAAGTAGTGACGCAAAGAAAAATATACGTCTACCGCTCTTCAAAGTCGTGACGACGACGAGCATCAACTAGTTGATTAGTTCAACTGGACGAGCGAATTACTGCTGTCATACCACTTGACGCGCCTTCGACGTTCCGGACCAGTGTTCACCAAACAAAGGTCACCTTTGTTCGCTTTCAAAACATATAACAATGCCTGCACTGAGACGTATTTGTTATCTAATTGGTTGAGAAGAGGCGAGGAGCACACTCTAGTGGAGAGGGTTCCGTGGGGCCGAGCCAGCACAGCGAAAATAGATAACCGCATGAAGAGGGTGGTGATGGCTTCTCCTATTGGTCCGCTTCACCTTACTTAGCTTGCGATGGCTGGTCAAAAATCGCGGCGGCGTGCAACGGAAGGACAAGAAAGCCGCTAAAAACGGATCCTCAGCAAGGAAGAGTCGGCAGAGCGATGTCGTATACGTGCCGAAATGGCTCGATAACGTTTTACTGCCACTCAAGAAGGTTATCATGCGCAAATAAATACATGCTCGCTGGCATGTATTTATTTTCAGTTTTGTTCGTCATATTAATGCATTTTTTTTCGCGTACACGTCACTTTGACGCGGTGAGTATTTGCAGTTTTGTGAGGTCGCGTGACAGACAGGCGATGTGGGCGCAGCCCGAAGACATGGGACCAATAGCAGAGGGCTAATGGTGAAAAGGCGTCGAATCAAGAATGATTATTTTTCTTTTGTGCGGTGTAGCAATGTATAATGTTCCCACTCCTGCTATAGCCCTATATTGGGCTGCAGTATATGTAAATAAATAAATAAATAAATAAATGAGTGTGTACACGTTATATGAGATGGGGAGCTATCACGGTTTTCGTGACGTCGTGCGACAAACAGGCGAAGTTGGGAGTGGATCGAAAATGTTTTGACCAGTAGTGGTGGGGTTATTGCAGAATTGGAATAGAGAAGTTTGGAATAGCTTTAGGTCATAGCGCCCCAGGAAGTGGCACTCACCCGCCCCCCCTAGCCCCGCCTCAAATTTCTCTAATGAGGCTTGCCCAGCCACCCGATCTCTACCCTTACCCTCTCGATCCCCGGAAAAGTTCGTGCCTCCCCCCCCCCCCAAAAAAAAAAATAAGAAAAATTCACTGCAGGCTCTGCCACTGCCTACAACATTTCAAAATTAAACTTTTCTAGGCGTGGCTAAAACAAGTCGCTTGTTACTGTCCAAGTGATGCAGTGTTTATTTGAGAGCCGATTTCTCAGTGCAGCCGTCGGAGGTCAAAGACAGTGCATCCATATACGTGAGACATTATAAAAAAACATTTCTTGAAATGACAACATGAGCTAACTCGTTTTCGAACGAGGCAATTTTATATACATACTTTTTGATAAGTTTTACTAGGTTGAGCTTGGAGCGGCGTTCTAATGCACAATCCACACTGCGATTTCTCGATACAGCCTCCCGAAGCGTCAGACACAGCTCCGACTCAGCCACCTCAACCTGATGCTGGCATTGCCGCTGTACAGGGCAAGGTAAGCAAGGCAGTAAAATAATGCAGTGTTTCATTTGCCAAAATGTGGCGCAGCTTTCGCAAAAATGGATCCGAAGAACAGTAACCATATGGAAGAACGAATAAAACTACACCTCGGAACTCGAACACAGCATTAACGTGACTGAGAAACATTGGAAGGAAAGCCACACCTAATTGCAAAGCATTCCTTGACTAAAATTTTCAGTTATTCGCGTGTGTCTCGATATCTGAAATGTTGTACCGGCCCTGAAGAAAACCCGTAAAACACTTTCTATTTATAAAGGCTTGTACAGCCAATACCCACAAGTCTGCTGAAACGTTACTTGTACTTTAAGAAGTGAGTGTATCTACTAGTAATTTAGTAATAAACTGCAGTGCGCCCAATGCAACAATTTCTCACATGGTAATTGACGCATTGCTTATCGATTCATTGCTTTCTACCATCAACTAAACCAGCAGACCAAAATAGCCTGGTGGTCAAGCCACACACAGGTCTATCGGTACTATAAAAAAATGTATATACATTTAGATGGAGTCACTCGAAGAAGCTATTAGTTTGCTATACTTTCACTCATGTACAACGCTGCCATCCTTCGAAGCCAGGATTTCCCTAAAGGTGGATACACACGCGAGGGCAAAATCCCGCCTGCTCCGCGGACAAACAGTGACGTCAGCACTTGAATCCGGCGCAGCTGAGTTAGGTCGCATTCGCACAGCCGGACCACCGTTTGCGGAATCCGCGTGCTTACTCTCGACTCCAACGTTTATTAGCAGCTACGCGTTTGCATACTCGGCGTGCCCTATAAGCCATAGTGCTATGAATCCCTCAACAAGAACCAAAAGAGTGACGGTTGCCTCGTCACTTAGCGTTTTCTTGTGCACCTCACTCATGTTGAAGTCACGCAGGCTGCGCGGTCTGAGTAAATAGAAATGCGCGCGCAACCACGACTCGCCTTTTCCGCTGCATCAGAACAAAATACACGCGGTCACTGCTGCACAACGAAATCACACGAGGCTCCAAGCCGATAGCACGCCATCGTAGCCACGCCAATGCGTTCGATGTTGACAGATTTGACGCAGACGACCGCCAAACGGACGGATGGAAATACCGGCGAGAATTTTCAATCCGGACCGCGAGCGGAGGAGCCCGGACTATAGGCGAGGGCGGCCCGTTTTCATGACGCGCGCGTCACGTGATACGCCATCCGCTGCGAAAATTCCTCCTCCGTCCGGTCGTGTGAATCCACCTTTACACGGTTCAAAAAGTTCCCTACATTTTCCTTGATTTATGCAAAGTGTGCTTTTTTTTAGTTTGTCTCTATAGTAGATGTAATAATTATAAATTTATGTTTGTGTTGCGCGAATAAATTCCCAATTATTGCCTTAAATTTATTATTAACTCGTTTTAAAATGTTTGAATAATGAAATCACCGGACTAAAGCTGAATGATATCGTAGTGCAAGTTGCAATGCTAACAGAACAGCTTCCTGGTGGAAGCCCTATTCACAGAAAATGACGCCAACAAGTGTTTACTTTGTTGTTGTCCAATGTAAGACATCGTGGGACAACAACAATGTAAACACTGCTTGACGTCCTCTTCGGTGAATATGGCTTCAAGCAAGAAGCTGCTCTGTTAGCAGTACAACTTTGGACAGCAACAAAGTAAACACTTGCTGACGTAACCTTCTGGGAATATGGCTTCAAACAATAGGTTGCGTTGTCACTGGATGGAAAAAAGTGGCAAGATTACACGGAACCTTATTCGAACTGTAAGTAAGATAGGCGCCGGACTTCCCTTACAGAATATAACTGTGTAAAAATAGTGAGCCACTTCCCAAAGCGTATGTAAAACATGTGAATCTTTTTCTGCATGTCACATACTGTCATCGCACCATCACACTTACGCGCTTATGCGGTATTTTCCGCCAAGCACGAAGATACGCGGCTAATTTTTATCTTTCCGCCAAAGCAAAACTCACCCAAACACATGACCACTGTGAATGTGTTCAAGGTTGCTCTCGCTATCTTCCCGGTAAATTTTAGTATACGCGTGCATAGTCGGGCGGCTTGAGCGCCACGACCGCATTGTTGAGCTTGGCGCTAGGTGTACGTATTCGCTTACGCCCAAATTCTCCCGCGCTGCTTTGTCTGGTGTTCCTGCATACTTTTGTTTCAACGGTTACACATAAATTTGTGTTTCCGAGTGCAGATACCGATAGCCCAGCTACGAATGGCTGGAATGTTTTTTCTGAATGCGGCGCCTAGGTGCCCTTCTAGATTTTTTATGTTGTCCCAGGTTATGCCCCTTACGGAAGAGTATACAGTGACAATTGTGTTGGTTCACCACGCCTACTTGGTCGTACAGCTCGCCTTTTTTCGTCTTTGTTTGTTTCATTTTTGGACATACAATTTGCGTTCCACCCGCCGTGGTGTCTTGTGACTATGGCATTGAACTGCTAAGCACGAGGTGACTGTTTCAATTACGGGTGGCAGCGGCCGCATTTACATAAGGGCAAGATGACAAAAACGGTCGTGTACTTAAATTCACGTGCACGTTAAAGAACCTCTGGTGGTCATAATCAATCCGGAGCCCTTCGCTACGGCTTGACTCATAACCGTATCGTGATTTAAGCGCGTAAAACCCCATAATTTAAAAAATTACGTTCGTCCTCAAATGTCGCCTCAGCGGTGTCTAGCTAACGCGGTCGCCTCAACCGATGCTTGATTGGCAGTATGCCACTGAAAAATTGATCATTAAAATGTTTCTTCAGTTATTGTTCAAATCTTTCGAGATGCGATTCTTTATATCACCGCGCAACTGCGTTTTAAATTCCACAATGTTTGATGCGTCAAAATGACACAAATTATTACATGCGAATTGTGTTGAAAATTAGCGTATACATCGTACCGTGTATCGTAAACAAAAAGCAGAAAGGTTGCGCTAGACTTGACTAGCCTGAACAGTGACTCTACTCTACTAATAACCCGAAAGAAAAGTGAGAGCACCGAGGTCGATAAGTCGAATGAGCTGAAAAGTTGCTTCAAAGCTGTATACTTCCTCGCGCATAGCGGTGAAGTATGCTTTAATGCTTTAGGATTATTTGCTCACTTCACGCATTTTCCGGGGGCTGTCTACCTATGTGCCTTTGTGCACCTGTATGTATCTATGTTTGTATCCAACCGCTTTACCACCTACCTGGGCTACTGGACAGCCACTGGTCGAATGTTTAGCCAATCGGGCTGCGGTACCGAGGTAACAGGCTTGGAAACCAACCATCGGATCAACTTGGGTCGTTATGTGCCAATGTGTACATACGTGCTTCTCTTCAGCGAAGCTCTCTCCCGTCGACATGGGTCACTGTAAAGGCGGTACTGGGTTGGTACCGCTGTACGAAGAAACTGTTTTACGCCGACTTAGCGTACTGGTATGGGCCACTCGGTTGGTGCCGGTCTTCAATGAACGCCTTTGATTTCAACTTTGGTAACTATAGGTATGTGCCACTGGGGACGTGCAACTCTACAATGACAAGATCCCTTATATTGTTGCGACCTCCGGTGTATCCTCCGCTACCACGGAGGATACACCGCCTGCCCTTTTCTCGCTCTCCGCTTTCAGCCACATTGGTGACGAGCAACGGCGGGACACGTCTCTAAATGATCTCATCAACGGCCTGCAGTCTGGGTCGTCGGACCGGTCACTTCGCCTTCGCCTGTTTGTCATTGTAAATGGCACATTATATCGCCGTAACATGCACCCCGAGGGACAGGAACTACTACTCGTCGTTCCCGCACACCTTCGGGCGCCCGTACTCGAGCAACTGCATGATGTCCCAACAGCCGGCCACCTTGGTGTTTCCAGGACGTATGGCCGTGTACGGCGGCGCTTTTTCTGGCCCGGTCTCTACCGTTCTGTTCAACGTTATGTCGCTGCCTGCGCGTCGTGCCAACGCCGGAAAAGGCCATCTCTTCCTCCAGCTGGCCTCCTCCAACCTATTGACATATCCGCCCAGCCATTTTTTTCGTGTAGGCCTCGACCTTCTCCGCCCTTTCCTTCTTTCCACCGCTGGCAATAAATGGATTGCCGTTGCTACGGATTATGCGACCCGTTAGGCTCTATCACAAGACCTCTCCCGACCAGTTGCGCTACAGACGTCGCCGACTTCTTGATGCAAGACGTAATTTTACATCACGGCGCTCCTCGTCAGCTTCTCACCAACCGGGGTCGCTGCTTCTTATCTAAAGTCATTGAAGACTTACTTCGTTCTTGTGCCACCAAACACAAACTTACGAATGCGTACCAACCCCAAACGAACGGTCTTACTGAACGTCTGAATCGCACTATCACTGATATGCTCTCTATGTATGTTTCGTCTGATCACCATGATTGGGACACTGCGCTACCTTTTGTCACCTTTGCCTATAACTCCTCACGCCATGACACCGCCGGCTACTCTCCTTCTATCTTCTATACGGACGAGAACCAACGCTCCCTTTTGACACACTGATTTAGACCCCTGCCGCACTGCCTACGGAATACGCGCGCGACGCCATTGCTGCGGCAAAAAAGGCACGTCACCTTACCCGTCTTCCCCACTCGGCGTCGCAGTCACGGCAGAAGTTGTTGTACGACGCCCACCACCTAGACGCCCGCTTCAGTGCGGGTGATCTTGTCCTTGTCTGGTCCCCGTCTCGGCGCGTTGGCCTTTCTGAGAAACTACTTTCGAGATACTCTGGCCCCTATCGCGTCCTGCGACAAGTGACAGATGTCACTTACGAAATAGCCCCGCTCGATCCTACCACGTCTTCTCCTTCCTCAGACGTCGTGCACGTGGCCCGCCTCAAGCCATACCTCGCGCCCACCACCCTGTCTTTGCAGTTAACTCCTCCCACACAACTCGTTTTGACGGTGGCAATAAGATGTGTCGCTGTATTGTTTCTATGCTAACACATCATCGACAGTCATCGTAAGGTTGGTTCGGCCGGAATTTTTTTTATATATATGAGAACTGTAAGCTGTAAAACTCTCCTGGCAGATAATCACCACCACCATCATCATCATCGTGAGCTCATTTATGTCCACTGCAGAACAAACGCGTGTGCCCGTAATCTGTAATTATCCCTGTATGCAGTCAGCTGACCCAATCTTGTGCCTGCATTTATTTTTTTTTTTATTTCATCACACCGCCTAACTCTCTGCTGTCTTTGTAGGCACTTCACTTCTCTTGGAAGCCAATTTGTAACTCTTGAACTTCACACGCTATCTTAAATTTATAACGGATGTCGCTGTTGAGTTTAGGTTTCGTGCCTCATAATCAGAACTGGTTTTGGCACGTAATACCCCATAATTAATTAATTAATTAATTAGCTTAGGTTTCAGTAAATGTCGTGTACACTGTTTGTTTTTTATTTCAGGAGGCGGTGCATGATCAAGCGGCAGTGCCTGCCATACCGAATGAACCGGAGCATACACATCAATTTCAGCCGCTGCAGGAGGAGAACGGCCATAAGAGACCGCCGCTGCGCTTGACTGGAGTTCGTGACGATATCAAGACAAGGTTGCTGGCTTGCGTTTCTTTATCCGCGAGAACGTGCGCAGTGGACAGTGCGGTACAGAAATAATGAAAAAAAAAACACTGGCAGATCAATTTGAATCTGCGCAGTGAAGTTCTATAAAGGAGCTCCCTCAGCCTTCAGAAGCCGGGGGGAGGGGGGGGGGAGGCTTTATCGCAGTTTTCGAACTTGCGCAAGATTGGGCGAATGCACAACCGGTGTAGATCCTTTGCTTTAGTTGAGCCTTGTATGTGAGCGGCGTTATACAGTGACCTAAGGTAATCATTTAAAATTATTAACAAACAGTAAAAGCAATGATATGGCCACGAACGCACGTTCTAATAATCTTTGGCAAAATGCCCAGCAACGGCACTCACAGAATGTTCGTCGATTTGGGTCCCTCCTAGCCGACCTGAAACGTGGAGCCGGTGAAGTGCGACGTGAAATACAAAATTAGCAGTGGCTTAGCTCGGCTATGCCAGGATATACGTAGCATGAGCGAAGTTTCAGCTGGTTATTCTTAGCTTTACGGATTGTCTAGGATTAGCTTGATTATCACGCTTACTGCTGCTGCAATGACACACACACGGTATACGCATTATGTAACACATGTATATTTATTTTTTTGCTCAACGTCTGGTTGCTTCTCTATTGCCACAAAGACGGTTCGGTGGTCAGTGTAGTGACACGCTGCCGTCTCTATGGCCCCAACGCAGTATTTTGAATTAATTGTCTGTCTGTGATACACAAGATCAATGGTGGTTCCCCATTGGGTCGTCTGTACAGTTGGAACACTGACTAAGTCCAGGTTAAACGTGTCCTTCAAGGGAACACCAAGAAAGTCTGGAGCACGATTGAAGTCACCAGCCACCACACACAGTTCACTTGCTGCACGACTAGGTATAGACGTAGCCACTACGTCTATTGTGTCTTTAACTGAATTTTTCGGCGACACGTACACGGCTTCGATGACCACAGCACTTTCGTCAAGCTGAACGGCAAAGGCTTCACCCTTGGGCACCGCTACGTTTGGCAGTTCTGGCACAATCCTTTTCCTCACATACATACATACATACATACATACATACATACATACATACATACATACATACATACATACATACATACATACATACATACATACATACATACATACATACATACATACATACACAGTCATCTGCGATGAAACACGGTGACGCAACACCTTCATAGCCATGTACAGTACGTGCATCGGCAAAGCACCCCGTCTATCTTTCCTCAGAATCTCACTCGAGGCAATGGAGAACAGAGTAGGTTTAGCTTCTGGGGCTATACAACGAGCCTGGCCCAAGTATATCTGGGGGAAAGACAGCTCCTCAGCATGGGTATCATACAAGATGCTGACAGGTCTCTTTCCCTCTCCCGGTGCCATGGTTAAGACCGTGTCTTCATCGTACCCCAAACTGTGCTGGTCCAATGTCAAAGCTGTGGCCACATTCATCGGATCATCTAAATCGGCGAGATCCGGTCAAGCATACAGCGGTGAGTCTCTCAGTGCCTCAACCCATGGGCCAAGCACATCGCGAGCAACCATGTTCGACAAATACGTAGTCTTGGCAAACATTCTCCGCTTTATGTTCACCACTATGCACTTATCATCTTCGAAGCTGCGAGGCAACTGCTTTAGCATCTCGTCCGTGTCTACCGGGACGTTCACCACGGGTCCCTTAATGCCAAACTGACCATTTCTCCAGTTCATCAAACGACCGATCTGAACGAAGAGAATCCGTTGCGAAAGTAAACGTTCGGCCACATTGTTCAGAACCGGTAGACCTGGTGGCATGGGTGGGTAACGATACCCTAAAGAGTGGAATCTTCTGCTTAACGAGAAAGTTCTTGCACGTTGTACAAACCCGCGCCACTGTTTCACCCCACTCAGGTGCCGCTTAACTCAACGTTTCACGCATGACACCACTTACCGGCGTCAAGTCTTTCATGCGCCACAGTCTCACACATATCCAAACGGATTGTTTACGAAGTCCGTCTCGAAGGTCCGAGTCACACTGGCGCTTTCGCTATGTTTCGCCATATAGTCAGTCAATACAGTGTTTGCACACAATTTGTAGTAACTTTGGAGAAATAAAATTGAAACTTGAAACTTGAAATCGGCAAGCCTCGACGTCATCGACGGCGTCTTGTTGCTGCTGCTGCTGCTGAGATGGTCGGGCACGTCGCTCAACCTCCTGGCGACGCCGCTTTGCTAGACGTTCCTCCCTTTGCTCCGGTGTCTCCGCAGCACGTTTAGCCTTCTTCTGTTGGTTCTTCCTACGTTCAACCGCTAATTTCCAGGAAACTACTTCGGGATCCGATGAGTTAGGCTTCTGCGCTCTTCTGCGCCGCTGGGCAGCAATTTCTCTCTCCTTCTCCATGGCTTTACCACACGCAAACGATCAAACGCCCAGCGCAAACGCCGGGCAAACGCCAGGCAAACGCCAGGTGCGCAAGCTGTGCGCCGTGTGACGTCACTGCTCCTCGCGCGTGCGCAGCACGGCTCTCCAGGAGTCACGCGAAACTGCTCAACCTCTGTTAGGGTAGCTCACGCTACAAAAACCGACAATTACGATACTCCCGAATGCGAAATTTGAGCGTAGCGGTATACGGGCTTTCATTTCGCGATATATTGGCTCGCGTGCACAATCTGGATCGTACGGCACGTTGCAAACGGAGAGAACTGTGGCACGATGTCACGAACTGTGTCGCGCGTGGTACCATGATAAAGCACATGCTAGGGCAGGGGCATATAAGCATGCGTCTACTCCTCTAGCTTACGGGGCTGCGCGTGACTGTCCGCGCGACTGAGCTCATACGTGGCCCGGGCGCCCTATTTTTACGGCAATCTTGAATATTTGGCTGGCTGAGATGACATGACGGCTTGCTTCATATGCGCGGTCTTTCCGCGCGCCTAGCGCTGCAGATGGCTGCTGCCTCCTGAATCGGCGGGGTGCATTCTTTGGTTGTTTCCATTGAGAGAGCCGCTTTCATCAGCGTCGCTCAGACGGCGACAGTGCTCGACACCAAACGTGACGGGCAAACATGCGCCCCAAATCGGCAGCGCGCATCCTTTGGGTGCTTCCCCCAATGCCATCCCCTTCACCAGCGGCCGCCTACGTGGCGACGCGGGCCGACACAAGCTAAGACGCGATGACAAAGAAGCTCACTTTGTGAGCTTCTTTGTCACCGCCACCCTTCGTTGAAGCGGGACCAGCGCGAAGGCCACTCTCGCGACCCTGGCAAGAAGAGTGTCACGGAGAGCAAGAAAACAAGTCGACAACTTTCGTGAAGGTAGTGTGAACCCCTGTTTCCACATCGCCTCGTCCTTGCTTCGAAGGTTGTATATCAGAGGCGGAGTTCTGTGAACAATACGCCCCCTCTGATTGGCTGCACCACATTGTGTAGGGAACTAGGGAAGACGGCTGCTTTATAAGAAGACACCTTGAGTGCAGTGGAGGTGTCCTGATGTGCTCAGACACGAAGAAAGGCAGACAGTTTAAGTGCTCCTTCATGAAGTGGGCTTCCATATCTCGAGCCACTCTAATATTGTAGAATAAACCTTTTTTTATCGCTTCAACACCCGTATGTACTCATCACAAACGCTACCCCGAGTCCCAACGTCGCCTAATCTCAGGTTGCGGAGATGCGTCGAAGCGAGATGCAGCACGAAGCGTTTGCGATCTTCATCGCGCCAGCGTTGTGGCAACGAGTGTTCGTGGTCATCGGGTGAGATGTGTTGATGTTTGCCTGCGCGCGCGTGACACCATGCTGAGTAGTGGATAAAAACATTACATAATTACAAAATTACATTTAAAAGCAAGCACGGGCCATTGACGTAGACGGCGTTGCTGGCTATTCTTCGATGGACACCTCATACCGACCTCGCCACCGTACGCCACCGTAGCCACCGCAAGAACACCATATTAAAAAGAAAAAACCAAATAACTTCTGGTGTTTTGCGTACCAAAAGCGCAATCTGACTGAGACACGCCATAGTGGGAAGGCTCCGGATTAATTTTGCCCACCTGAGGTTCTTTAACGTGCCCCCAGTGTACGGGACACGGTCATTACTGCATTTCGCCACCATCGAAATGCGGCCGCCGCGGCCGGTATTTGAACCCGCGACTTCATGCTAACACCATATTGTAAACGTATCCAGAACAGCTTCGCGCTAATAACAAACTTTGTCGATTCCTCCAAGTACTGAGACAACAGCAGGCTTCCACAGCGTGGACGCCGCCATCTTCTCGAGACACAGCGTCGTCTTCGTCCCCGCTTCACAACATGGTTTACTCTCATCATTACACACGCTGTCGTAAAACTGCTAGTGTAAATAGAAAATCTTTCTCCCGTGATAAGCAGCGTTAACAATTATTTTGACTTGTATGACACTCACACACAAACGTGCGTCTGCTTGACGACAGCGAGACGTATCACTTGCACAATTGCTTTTCTCCGTTTACTTAATTACTTTTCACGAAAAGAAGGAACAATGCTGGGAGAGTGGAGACTTTCGTATACACATCGCGGTACGGTTTGATCTTTCTTCTCAGTCAACAGAACTTGGCGCCGTAACCTCATTGCCGGTATGTCAACATGACGTCAAAAATATCAGCGCTTCTTTTACGTATTTCGGCTGTTTTGAAGCAGGAAACGTTGTCCAAACTTTCCAGTTCGATTCATTGGTTCCTCTGTAGAATTCAACGTATAGTTCTTTACCTACAAACAGCTAAGGGGACCCGTGTGGACGCTGACAAAAATCAATGACTCAACGCGAGTTGGAGCGGGCGCGTGTGATTGCCCTTGCCTTTTTTATGGGTTACCAAGACTGCTTTTTCCGTAATCCAAGAACAGCCAGCACCACAGCCTCGTTTTGAAGACCCAAATGAGCTTTCAAGCTTAGTTATCAAGAGTTATAAAACAAATATTTCCTTGCGCATGCCTCACTCGCAAAGACAACTTTATTGCGTGATTGCTCTTAGCCAGTAGTCACGGGCTCCATGTTGGCGGTTAGCTAAGTATCTTTTCATATGAGTATGTCGTGACATAGCGTTTCTTTTTTTTAAATACTTTAAAGGAAAAACGGCGGTCTGCAGAGAGCTCGGATATAGTGAAGCATAAGAAAATTCTTGGTCGAAGGAATTGCACCAGATATAGTGATACGCTTTCAAAGTATTTCATAGATTACGAGCCGTGACCAAACAGGCATCCACTATTTCCGAAAAGTGTGAGAACTTCAGACAACTTCGCTGTCTTTGATAAACGAGTTTCTCGGATTGGCATACGTCTGCGGAGGTTTTCTTTATCCCGCTCTAATATGCCGACAATATGTCTGTCTATCAACATCATAAGATTCAGCCTACAGTGCCCGTTGCTTTGGTGCTTTCGTCCATCGTAGCCTCTGTGCCAGTAAACTTCATTAATCATCGTCACTACCACCCACTTACAGCAACCCGGCAGACAACCGGCGCCGACTGTTTGTCGCGGCCGTGTTGTCGGTGTTCATACTCAACGCCCTGGCTGTGCTATGGCTGCTGATGCGCACCTGGGACAATGAAGAGATGAACATCGAAGTACCCGGACTTGGAATCTTCCGCGGGCTTCGGTCCAGCATAGAGAACCGGCCCGTCTACACGTTCCGGGGTATCCCGTTCGCCCGCAATCCCGAAGGACCACTCCGGTTTGCGTGAGTATACCCCCATACAAGCGTCAGGGCACGAATGCTCGCTGGGTTGACCGCCAACCTGGTGTGCATCGTATACACGGTGTCCCAACTATCATGCACCATGATTTTAAGAATATGCAAAATTCACGTAGTTGGACAGAACCAAGGTTGTGTTGTTTGCCGTCGCTTTGAAATACTCAGGGTACTTTTCGCATTCCGCCTAATTACCTAATTAGTCTGAATTGTTTAGATGAAATGTGTAAATGAAAACATTGTGCAGCAACATGGAAAACTCCAGAAACGGCATTCTGTTGTTAAATACGTGCTACATAAAAGTGTTTTTCCGAACTTGAAAGAAGCCCGCGAATGCACCCAAAGTGCCTCGAGCGGCCAGTCGCATTACAATTTTCCTCGGCTTCCTTCCTGTTGGCTTAGGGAGGCTGTAACTTACGGAAAGTCGAGCCACTTGGTTTTCATTATTCGTTTGGTTGAAACGGGAAAGTTAGAATTCACCTGGATGTGACACGAAACTACAAGAAAATACAGTAGGGGTTCGTTGGATAAATTTACTCGTTCGAAATATACTCGATCACGCTCTGGGGGATCAAGCCCAGGACCGTCGAAACTGATCGAGGCCATCAGGAAACCAAGAGAACTAGCGATGCAGAACGGTTGCGACGGCCGCGCGATGGTGAGTTCATCGACAAGCCCATGAGCGCTGAAGCATTAATCAAAATGGCGCCGACAAAACTTTCAACTACATCCAGGGAGGGTTTTCGCGAAGTGAACTTCGCCGTTGAAGATGCCAGGACAGTGTCACGTCGTACACAGTGCATGCAGCTATTGTGCACATACCTATGCATCGCAGTCCATGTTTATCTATCTATCTATCTATCTATCTATCTATCTATCTATCTATCTATCTATCTATCTATCTATCTATATATATATATATATATATATATATATATATATATATAAGCGTCTGATATTATAAGCGTGCATTTTTGCATGTAAACCCATGAACAAATGTATACGAAGCACAGGCCTGTCAGAAAAAAAAAGAAACAGCTAAGTTTATTCACAATTCTGGCACGCAAACTGAAATTGACGCTTGCACTCGGAAATTCTTGGTGCCGAGTTTGCATTGCAGTTCTCAGTTTCGGCCCTTTCGGGTACCATTCATAGGCAGAGACGAAAATCGGCTTTATATTGGAATCAGTAGTGCGTATTGCTCAGGGATGAGTGACTGAGAGTGCGTATATCAGATATAAGCGCGGGCAGTCATGTGCCTTAGTCATCTCGTAGTTAAGCCAAGGTATTAGAACGCCTCATGAGGGAGGCAGTGGCCGAATACTGCACCATGAAGACCAATTCATTTTCTAGTGAGGGAGTGTCATTGTTGAAATTTTGTGGGCCTTCCTAATTTGGTTGCACGTGGACTAGTATAGCCGCACTGCCTCTCGGCATATTTTTTGACGGTGTCAGGCAAGGTGCCACTCCTAGCCTGGTGGCCGTGGTGCCAGCAGCAGCAGTAGCAGTAGCAGTATCAGCAGTAGTAGTAGTAGCAATGGTACCAGTATCAGCAATAGCAGTATCAGAAGTATCACTTGTATCACTTGTAGCAGTATCACTTGTAGCAGCAGCAGCCACAGTAGCAGTAGTAGAAGTAGCAATACTAGTAGTAGCAGCCGTATTTATAGGTACAGCAGTAGTAGTAGTAGTAGCAGTGGTAGTAGTACTAAGTAGTAGTAGTAGTAGTAGTAGTAGTAATAGAAGGAGACGAAGAAGTAGAAGAAAGCTTCGGTTTCTTTGCCTTACAAGAAGGAAAAAAGGAAAGAATAGAAACACGCATGACTCGCAGGAGGGTGAGAATCCTCTGATTGTGCGCGCCTTTCAATGACGATGACTGGCCGACGACTTCCCCTATATCCTCACTTAGGCTTCGGGCACATGCTCCGCTTTAGTAAAGTCCACGTTTTCTTGGTACATTGTTCTTGCAAATTCAATGTTCATGCTATGCGCAATACCCCTAGCAATGTATAAGTATAGCATATCACCCACCCAAAGAAGATAATGCGGAATATATCTGGCAAGCTTTTCTTCCAGTTTTCTCAAGTTCATGCACCATGGGCGCTATAACGTAAAATGATTCCAAACAGTTTTGATTCCACTTTCTGCAATCAGCCTCCTGGATTGGTCAAAACATTTTCGGGCCACTCCCAACTTCGCCTGTCTGTCACGCAACGTCACGAAAACCGCGATAGGTCCCCATCTGATATAACCTGTACACACTGATTATGCATGATTAAACCGCACAAAAGAAAAGAATCATTCCTGATTCGACGCCTTTTCACCATTAGCCCTCTACCATAGGTCCAATGTTTTCTGGCTACGCCCACTTCGCTTGTCTGTCACGCGACCTTACAAAACCGCGAAAACTGAACACGTCAAAGTGACGTGTACGCGAAAAAATTTTATTAATATGCCGAACAAAACCGAAAATTTTTCTGAATAGCCACAGACTGCCCCGTTCCGAAAGGAATAGAAGATGGCTGCCCGCCGATAGCTCAGGCCCTAGCTACTCGCACCTGCCGGTGAGCATGTATTTATTTGCGCATGATAAACCTTTTTGCATGGCAGTAAAACGTTATCGAGCCCTTTTGGCATGCATACGACATTGCTCTGCCAACTCTTCCTTGCTGAGGATCCGTTTTAGCGGCATTCTTATCATTCCGTTGCACGCCGCCGCGATTTTCCACCAGCCACCGAAAGCTAAGTAAGGCGAAGCGGACCAATTGGAGAAGCCGGCACCACCCTCTTCATGCGGTTATCTATTTTCACTGTGCTGGCTCGGCCCCATCGAAACGCTCTCCACTAGAGCGTGCTCCTCGCCTCTTGTCAGCCAATTAGATAAGGAAAACCGCTGAGTGTAGACAATGTTATTGGTTTTGAAAGCGAACAAAGGTGACCTCCTATAAACGAGGAGAGTGTTTGATTGGGTTGTTCAGACAACACTGCGGGTCACCGCCCGATGCTTGCGTCGGTGGTTACTTAATTTGACGTCAGGAGTTCGGAATCAAAACAGTTTGGAATCATTTTACGTTATAGCGCCCCATGTCCTTTTTGTAACAAGTGTCGGTATGGCTCAGGAAGCCGCTAAAGTTTCAGAGGGGCCTGCATCTTGTTGTAAAGCTAAGCACTTCACATATAAATTCATGCTTCAGCCGTCATTATATGCAGTGCCGGAAATATATTTGCGCTCCTATTCTTTGCGAACACAGGAATGCTGCCGTGATTTCCGAGGGCAAACACGCGGAAACAGACGCCAGGATTCCGAAACCCGGATGTGTCCAGAAAGCGTACACGGCAAAGGGTCAGGTTCGTCTCAGCGCGCATCACTTGTTCGTTGGTTTGTTCTCGGGGCTAAAAGTGTTTTGGTTGTCGCATAAAGTATCATCTGACCTCTGAGTAACCAGACCACTAATTGGTTTTGCCACTGACGCATGTTCTGACAAAATTTTCTAACCATGAGTGTTTCAGTGCCTGTAAATTGCTGACTCGGACAAGCATGTGCGTGTCCTCAGCACTCTGAGTTTTAAGGGTAACCATAAAGGTGTGCAAAGTTCGGCTATATCCCTTTCTGGATACCAGGGACCTCAGTGTTGCCATGAGAGGAGTCTTGATAAAAGAGGGATGACGCAAAATGAAAGTGTGGCTTGAAATGTGCTCGCTATCTCCTTTTCACCATAAAATGAGGACAGCATCGGCTCGGGAGTCTACATATAGTTGATAGTTCGTTAATAAATAATTCGTTCTAAAAGAACTATAGTTTCAGCCTAGCCATCTTTGGATACGTTTTCTGAGCAAGAAATATTCGTACACGCGAAAGTACTTTTAAATACGTGACGTCACAGTAACGTACTTGTGCTGCGGTACGAGCGCGAAATTAGGGAAGCACTCACACTCCACACCACATTCAATTTTTTTGTACTGTTTCGATCTGATGCGTGTTGATTAAGAGGAAAGCCCCCAGAGCCATGTCGACTTTTTATTACGACAGCAATTATACGGACACTCCAAGCGGATTTCTGCCGTCGGCGTCGCCGTCGCCGTGAGGTTCCGTATAAAGTCCAATGGCAATAAAATCCTCGCCGTGTGCCGCATGCTGTATATGTGCGAGTGAAAGCGCGCGAGGGACGCGCGCTTTCACAGGGAGAGAACGCACGGCGGAGAGCAAACGCGACTACTTCCGTCGCGCGAAAGGCCATGGGGGGACGGGAGGGAGGCGAGGTGACGTTTAGCTGCGGCACCAAATGCCTATCTTGCGACCGGGCGAAATGGGCACTGGCGACAAAATCACCCACGCGAAAGGAGGAAAGCGGGAAGGAAGCGCGGGAGGGATGGGTTGTGGCTTCTGCCCTGCGAGCAACTGCGTACTTGTACTTTGCACGGTGCCGGACGGTCGCGCGCACCGTATCTTGAAAGCGATCTGCAACACGGCTCCTACCTTCATATGCGCTGTGCATTCGCCGCTTAGTTTCCGTTGAAGCGATAGACCACACGAAACATCGCTCGCTGCTACTGGCGCGCTTGCTCACGCCAGAGTTTTGACAGCGATTGTGTGCGGATTAAGTGTGATCTATTCATGTTTGCTTGTGCGCACTGACACCATGCTTGTTAATTCAGTTAGTAAGCGATTGTGTCCAACTTTATACAGCCGATATAACTACTATCCTTACGCCGTTTAGCTCGCTACTAATTTGCTATCGCAATTGATGCTTCGCCTTTCGGGCGAAACTGCGTCCTTTTTTTTAATCTGCTTGTGCTAAGCTACATGGAGAATGCTGCAGGTGCCTTGTTTTTCTTGTGTCAAAAAATGTGGCTTACAGAAAAAGAAAAACAAAGTGAAGAACGAGCTGGAGCGCACCATGCTCATCTTGCACGCGAGACACCTGAGGCTAGAAGAAGACACTTGCAGAAAATACCGGAAGCAGATAAAATACGACGCTAGCTTTATACTGCAGAGGAAACAAAACAAAAAAGAACAATTAGACCATGCCAGAGAAGTTGCACGTGCGGGACTTTCGGCACAAGAACGCAAAAATTATTCTTACCCCATCACTACTGGCCAGAACCACAGACCAGGCAAACAGCGGTGCTCCTTCGCATCGGCTGATAACTACTATAAAACAATCTTTAATGAATATTTAGGATCTCTGAGCAATGCACTGACGTAGGTAGCACCACCACGCTTACGTGCTTACGCGTGATTTGAAGCCAAGCACCCATATACGCGGCCGATGTGCTGTATATAATTGAAATATTGATTTATTATTTATTAATTTATTTATTCATTTATGTCTTTATTTACACACCTACATATTGCCCTTTGGGAATTACAGTCGGGGAGGGGGGGCCTATAGACATTGCAGTTACAGAGATTATGCACTGAGAGCGTTATTGCTGCCGAGGCTACAGTTCCGGACGTACGAAGCAGTGGCACACCGACGGGGGGGTTCGGGTGTTGTAAACCCCCCCCCCCCCCCTCCCCCGCGTCCAGCCCCACCATTCCAACGTGTACCTTCAGCGCTCTGTTCACATTGTCATTACAATTCAGGAGGTGGCTTGAGGTCGAATTTGCCAGATTAAGAAAAATTCTCTATCATGGTCTTGAATTTATTTATTCATTCACTCTTAAATTACTTGGAGTGCAACGCTGAAGAAATACACACCGGCAGCATCCTTGGTGTCATTGTTATAATTATTCGTTATTTTATTGTTGGATTCCTCTGGCTAAAGCAAGGAAATTGCATATTAAGCAAAGTGCCCCCCCCCCCCCCCCCACACACACACACAAAAATTAACCTCCCCTCCCCCCTCCCCCAGGCAGAGATCCTGGGTGCGCTACTGGTAAGAAGAAAATACGGGATGCATCCTATGAACGAAATCTACACCAGGGTAAATTTAATTAGTGTGTCCCTTAAAGAGCACGTCGCAAATGTAAATATTAGAGGTATTGAGCGGCTGTTCACGCATCATCGTTGGAGCGGCTATGGCAGGTAATCCGGTCCAACGAGGACACGACCGAGGACTGCCTTCACCTGAACGTGTGGACGCCGTGTACGGAGTACACTACGCCGGGCTGCCGGAAGACAGTACTGGTGTTCTTCCACGCGATCGAGTTCCAGAACGGCGACAATAACTACTACGACGGCCGCTGGCTCGCGGGACTTGGTGAGCTCGTCGTGGTGGCGCCGAACTTCCGGCTGGGCGCCTTCGGCTTCCTCAACATCGGTAAATTGGGACAACTCGCTCTGTGGGAGCTGTCGTTGTTAGTGGTGTAAAAGGTAAGCGAAAGGAAGAAGAGCTGGTCAGAAGCAGCTGCAACGAAAACTCGCTAATGTCCGCCGCCATTGGACGAATCATTGGCGCCGGTGAGTCGGTCATCCAAAGCGGGAAGTGTGACTGACAGGAGATGCGCGACCTGTCCTGGTAAATGCACGCTTGGCCTCTAAAGCTCGGATTTCATAATCTTGCAGATTCGCTTCACAAGACCAAGCACCCAGTTTCGAGATTTAGTTCGTTCAGTCGTACAACTTTGTGCCAGGCGAGGTTGATTGCTTATTCCCTCAGAAAAGGTATAGTGACCCAGGACGTTATCACGCCGTTTGGTGCAGTACGGCCATCTTTCGGCTATGTTGAGCGCATCTGCAAAATTATCAAGTCCTATCTTCGGAGAGGAATGCGCCTTTGCCGGGACCGGTTATGTGTCTTCTGTCAGTCGCATTTCCCGTAGTGTAGTGGGTGGAAGACTGGCAGCAGGTGCTATTCCGAGCTTTAGGTTCGTGCTTTTTCCTGTCGGTCTCTCTCTTCTTTCGCTTACCTCTTTCGCCACAAACATTGACAGCCATGCTCCAACTAGCCAGACATCGTACATCGCGCCGTGGAAAATGAGATAAGCTTAAATCTCGGGGTTAGGAGACAGAAAGACAGCGGTGTGTATTAGAGAAGAAACAGGGTTTGCTGACATTCGACCGTAGAGTTAAGAGCACCAAACGATATCTGTCCCACTGTGTAACGCGTGGATAAGATAACTAGCAGTATATTTATTTTTAAGGCGAAAACCTTATATATCTCATCAGTCAGTTGACCTTGAGCGAAAACGCGTCGGCGACACAACCGGTACAAAAAGGCTACGAACCCTTGACCTTTGGTGGGAGTTGAGCCCACGGAGATTGGTGGGAATCAGACTCACGACCATTGGTCGGAGTCGAACCGTGGGCCTTTGGTGGGAGTCGAACCCACCACCTTTTTTGGCAATTAAGGTGAAGTTAATCAAGACACATGTAATTAAGATAGAGTTAATTAAGGCACTCGAACACACGACCATAGGTGGTAGTTGAAACCTTTGGGGGGAATCGAACTCATCACTTTGGCGCTAATCAAAGCGAAGTTAATTAATACCCCTGTTACACGGGCACTTCAATGGCCGTCAAGGAAAACGACAGTTGGCCTTAACGGCCGTTAGGCGAAGTTACACGGCAGCTCGAGTGCCGTTGGAAACCCAACGGCGACCGGCACCAACGAAGCACACCGGCTCCGTTCCGCCGCCGTTTCCGTCCGTTCCGTCGTGAAAGAGGCAACGTGTCCGCGCTGCAGGCGAGCGCGCCGGTGCAAAAAGGCTTTGCTTGGACAGCTTCGCTGGTGCTTTTACTCATTAACTTGTGGCAGGTCACTCGCGGTACGAAATAAAAAAGAAAATACACAGTGGTGCTGCGGTTAGTACAAGCGATGGAACGTGAAATTGGACGCTTCACCACGTTGAAACCACAACAAACGCAGCCATTTTGCAACGCCATGGATCGGATCGGATATGCTAAATGAGCTTCTCTGCTACTTTTGAAAACTCTTGAAAATAGTTAAAAAACACACACACACACTGGACAGCATGTAGCGCAGAAAATAATTAAAGAAACGGATTTTTCCCATGTTGGCGAGCTAACAATTTTAAGAGTCACGTGATAAATCGTCCAAACGGAAATGAACCGACTGAACATGGAAATTGCCGTGTGAACGCAGCCACCACCGTTCTGTTCCCACAGCCGTTGCGGCGTTCGACTGCGGTTTGCGTTAACGGACGTTGCAAGTGTCCATGTAACGGGTATAAGGCACAGGTAATTACGATTTACAGAAATTTAGAGAAGAATATAATTGGGTTGGAGCGCATATACGGCAGGCATTGCAAAATCCTGACTGGCAGATTACCACTGTCGTTGAAAAGAAAAGTGCACAATCACTGCATTCTACCGGTGCTAACATTTGGAGCAGAAACTTGGAGTTTAACAAAGAAGCTCGAGAACAAGTTAAGGACCACACAGAGAGCGATGGAACGAAAAATCTTAGGACTAACGTTGAGAGACAGGAAGAGAGCGGTGTGGATCAGAGAACAAACGGGGATAGCCGATATTCTAGTTGACATTAAGCGGAAGAAATGGAGCTGGTCAGGCCATGTAATGCGTAGGAGGGATAACCGGTGGACCATTAGGGTTACAGAATGGATACCAAGAGAAGGGAATCGCTCTCGAGGACGGCAGAAAACTAGGTGAAGGAATGAAGTAAGGAAATCTGCAGGCGCAAGTTCAAATCAGCTAGCGCAAGACAGGGGTAATTCGAGATCGCAGGGAGAGGCCTTCGTCCTGCAGTGGACATAAAGATAGGCTTATCATGATGATGACGAAGGCGAAGGTAAATAAGGCACAGATAATTAGTGTTGCTTATTAAAGCACTCGAACCCATGACCTTTGCTGGGAGTCGAACGCACGGCCTTTGGTGGTAACGAAGACGAAGTTACTTAAGGACAGCTACTTAATACCAGCGTCACACGTACATTTCTGATCGCCATCGCGGCCGATCTGGATCGGATTTCTTGATCGCGATCAACAATGCTACACGGTCCAACGATCCGGATCTTGTTATTATCGGCTGCTGATTGCGTCGGCAACTCACCGGACTGCAATTTCTTGGCTGCAAATTCACATTTGCAAAATATGATCGAATTTTGACAATATTTTAATGTTACGGCTTACTATTGCTGATAAAACGTTTTTAATTGTTTTTTTCTATTGAACTCTCTTCACTTTTTGTTTTTAGCGTTTTCAGAATACTGCGGTAGAGGGCGTAGACGTCAGCCTGCGATCGCGGTCATGGGACCTGATCGTGATTCTCGGATCGCGATCGTCCGGAACCTAGATCCCCCAAGATCGCGATCGCAAATGACCTTGTAGCAACACTCCATCCGGTTCAACTCTATCCAGATCGGCCCCGATCGCGATCAGAAGTGTACGTGTGACACCGGCATAAGGCACTCGAACTCACAACCTTGGGTGGGAGTCGAACCCTTGACCTTTTGAATTATGAGGGATGACTGAGCGACGTACACTAAGCGAATTAAGGGCGATGTGTACCTCATGTGTCTGTTTTTAAACGCAGCGGCACCTGGGCTTTCGCCTTCAAGTAATCTTAGGGATAACATAAGAGAACCTGTGAGTTTATTTATTTATTTATTTATTTATTTATTTATTTATTTATTTATTTATTTATTTATTTATTTATTTATTTATTATTCAATACTGCCAGCGGCCTTTTGGCAGCCAAGGCAAGAGTTTTAAGGAAGAAATACAATAACAAGTACAAGAGCAACAAAAATCATTGGAATATAGGAGCAACACGGGCGCCGAGGGTATTATCGACACAAAAACAAAGAAAAAGGACACCAAGTCCCCACACGTAGCGGGAACAAACAGAAGTAGGTAAACATTTTTTTTCCTTTATTTTGTTTTCTTTCTTTTTACCCCCATTTTTTGTCTTCTCATTTCGTATCAAACGATGACCAAGAAACATTACTAAACAATGTTAGACACGACTGATAAAAACGTTGCGGGTGACATATAATTTGTGTGACCTTGCGTGGCAATTCATTCCATTACGATATCGTTCACGAAAAAAAAGAATATATAAAGGTGTTGGTTCCCGTTTGGGGGATTAATAATATTATCTCGTGTTTGCCTCGAGCCTGTAGTGTGGTATTAAAGTGCATGTAAGAATGAAAATCTAGTTTTTTTTTTTTTTTTTTGGGGGGGGGGGGGGGGGGGCTGGTGACGATACTGAAGAGCATCTGTAGTCTGTGAAGTTTGCGGCGCGATTCGAGTAGGGATAGTCCGGATTGCGTGCGCAAGTTGGTCACGGATACGTTTCTGCCATATGCATTGTAGATAAATCGGAGGACCTTGTTTCGCATCTTTTCTATGCGACTAGTATCTGCCTTTGTGTGCGGGTCCCACTCGACATTGGCATATTCAAGCACCGAACATATGATAGCTGCGTAGGTGAATAATTTTGTTTTACTCGTGGCCTGCTTCAATCGGTGCTTCAGCCGCCACAGTTTCTTTGATGTAGCCGACACCGTGTGGTACACGAGAGCGCTCCAACTTAAGTTTGAATTGTAGTGTACGCCTAAGTACTTGGTAGCACTGACTGATGCAATTGGTCTGTTTGTTATTGATTCGGTATTTTCGATGTAATGGCGGTTTCTTTCGGGTCATAGTCATGTGGGGGCAATTAACAACATTTCGCAAGTGAAACACCAGTCAGCCACTGCTGCCAAATGTCGGTTGAGAATATCGTGGTCGTTCTCGGATTTTATGTCAAGGTACAGAACGCAATCATCTGCGAAAAAGTGGCAGTTTAAAGGAGAGTCTATTGATAAATCATTTAAACAAATTATAAAAAGTAGCGGCCCCAAAACTGGGCCTTGCGGGAGTCCGTAAAAAACGGTAAAGGCGTCGATTTAGATTCGGCTATCTGAACAAATTGGTGCCTCTCGGAAAGGTAACAGTCAAGCTACCGCATGGTTTTATCGTTCTTTGAAAGGTTTCGAAACTTTAGCATGAACTTGAAATGCGATGTTATGTCGAAAGCTTTTTCGAAATGTAGAAAAAATTGTGTATATGACCGCCTTGATCAAGGGTAACCGCGAGGTCACTCCATGCAGCGAACATTCGCGACGAATTTCGCGTGACGAAAAATCTAGTGCGAAGCGCCGTCGCGAATTCGTCACACCACACTCCATGCAACCAAGAGCCGGCGAACGCCGCCGACCATGCGGTCGACGCAGCCCGCGAGGAGTCATTGTGGCCAGACGAGATAGGCTACGAAAGCGACGTTGGCGAATGAAAGCAGAAGGCAAAACAGCGCCTAAATCAATGTTTTTACACGTAAAATATGGCACCTGATCTGAAAAAGTGCGTACAATAAGTGTTTGATGCTAGCCGGAATCTATTTAGAGTGTCACTTTCTTTTTGTGAATACGTGGCACGTCGGTATTTCGCCGATACTTATCCCTCGTCGGTCACCCTATGTTTGTTTACGGCTCTCTCGGCTCGCGTGCAGCTGAGTTTTTCTCCCGTCATCTTCCGCCTTCGAGCCTGCCCTACCATCGAGGAAACACGGAAAGCTATTATACAGTTTTAGTATAGCGTACGCTATGCGCTATAGTGCAGCGTACGCTAAGCAGCGCACGTTTATTACAGTCTTAGTTGGCCTGCGAAATCTTCCGATCTCAGAGGCCATATCTCGAACATATCTCGAAGGTTTCCCTTGTTAGGCTTCGTGTCGTTTGGAACGAGAAGCGATTTCAAAAACTCCACAAGTTTATCCATAATACACTGTAGTCGAAGCGGCCTGATACTAAGCGAAAGCCGTTTACGCAGTCACTAGCTACAAACGAAGCGAATTCTACAAAAGCCACGCCAAATTAAATTCGAAGCGGGCAGCGGGGACCGCCGCCATGTTTTACGTACGTGGCTTGCGAGCCGCCCATATGCCGCACATACGCCATGCTTCAGCTCGCGTTTTTTTTCGGATGTGTCAGTGAACTACACCCTGCAAACTTCCATCAAATGTCTTTCCAAAACACGGCGGTACGCAAAGCATCATATGTTTCAGGTATGCATGAGCCGAATATCATCGGGAAACGAAGCCTCTAACTACATAGAGTACAAAAAAACAAGCAGCGACCACGTAGTATCCACTAGAACATTGAGGCAGAACAACCAACAAGGAGGTGAAACAGCGCTGGAAAACGAGCGTTCGAAACGAAGGTAGGAAATACCGGAACAGTAGCCAAGCGCCAACAACCAATACTCCCGTCGACGGGCGACCGACGGAAGTCCACCTCTGCGCTGTGGTCCGATTGGTCCACGCTCTCCGCCGCGCGCAACGACTTCCGGCGGCGACGGTTCGCTGCACGGCGAATATCTGGAGAGAGTGGATCGGCGGCGAACAGTCATGTTTTTGACGTCGGGCTGCGGGCGGCCGTCGCCGAGCGGCCGCCGCCGAAAGTTCGCCGATTTTTCGCCCGTGGAGGTTGCCCTTAAATGAGTTGGGCGACTGTCGATAGGCGTCGGCGAAACCCGTGTTGATCAGATTGGAAGAAGTACGTTTCCAAGTGAAAACTTAGGTGCTTGAAGACAAAGTGCTCCAATACTTAGATACGAGTGCGCAATAACGAAATTGTTCTGTAATGTTTTTCGCGGGGTTTGCCACCTGACGCAATCGGCACGACCCTTGCTGTTTTTCAATAATGTGGAATTTCGTCTTTGTCTATATTGAAGGTAAATGTAATATAAACATATTTAGAGCACCATTCAGCAAATCTAAATAAAAAAAATTTCGGTATGCTGTCAGGTCCACATGACTTTTTTGGGTCTAAGTTGAGTAGTGCTTCGAAAATTTCCTACTAACTAATTAGAAGGTCAGGTATAACCATGCTGGAGCACTCAAATGTTGCTACAGTACTACTGCGTAAAAACACGGAGGCGAAGTAATCATTGAAACATGACGCCACAGCTGAAGCTTCCGTCAGATAGAAACTTCCATGCCGTTAGCTTGGTCTCTTGGTCCTTCTTGTTGGATAAATTCAACCAAAATTTCTTTGAGTTTGTGGATAGGAAGTTGTACATTTTCGCGTACACATTGGTACCTAGAGTTCTATTTTTTGCTGTCAGCGGTTTGCGCAGGCTGGACGGTGCTTCACCTTTAACATACAGTTTTATTTCGTGATAAACGCTTAGTTCGTCGTCTACGTTGCAATACGACACGTGTATTCCAAGTATTTAGGTTCTTGGTCGTTTTTACCAGAGGGGAACATATTTTGATACGCAGGTAAGCGCAATTCTCCTAAAGTGCAACCCCTAATCATTCACAGATGTATGACCGGTCGCCTGTTTACTAGAAAGTCCTTCATATTTCAGATCTAGAAGATCAATTATGCTTTCATTTCCAGCATGGTTGAAGAAATTAAATTTTTTGGGGTAACCTGTGAGATAGGGCGCGATATCTGCATCTTCAACAATACAAGTTGATGGCCTGATATGCCAGGAAACGTTTCCACTGTCAGAAACAACAATAAGGTCGGGAATTGAGTATGTGTTTGCTGTTACATGGGTGGGCGTGTTGAGAACTTGTTTTAGGTTAAAAGAAAAGGAGCAATCGATCAGCAGTTCGGAGTGCCGGCACGCAGAAGCAGCGTGCAGTGCATCCCAGTTGATGGTCGGCAAGTTAGTCACCACACAAGATGATATTCGTATGGTGCCAGGTAAAAATAGCCAGAAAATCGTACGATTCCTGCATAATTTACCATCGGCACTGGGAGGCCTGTAAGGCCGGCCGATAAGAACATTGAACTGGCGCAGGCGAAGAACAATCCATACCATTTCGATTCTCGTGTCATGTGTATGTATTGCATACTGTAGCCCTTTTTTTAACACCATGGCCACGCCACCCCCTTTAGTAGTACAATCACAGCGCACGATTTCATAGGAGTTCGATATAGCAACTGAGTCTGGAATTTCGCTATTAAGCCACGTTTCACTAATTACTATATCATCGGAGTCACAGTGTACAGTACGCTCTCACAATCATCGCTTTTGTTAATTAGGCTTCTAGCATTTAGATTTATAACGTGAACTGACAATTGTGTTTACCGTTGAAGAAGTCTCCTGTTAGAAGCCTGCGATGCGGGTGACTGAATCCCGCTGTCAACAGGTAGAGACGCTAATCATTGTGGTCTGTATGGGATCGGTTTGCCTAGGGCCTCATTCCAGCAGAACAAAATACTATCATTCTTAACCTTAGAGAAAAGAAGTTACCTTATCATTAGCAGTTGCGTATTGTTTTGCACTCTCCCAGATACTATACATGTTATTGTTGAAGTAACAGAATAGGTGCCAACAGGAGGAAGGCCGAGCACGGTCGAAAGTTAGTGTTGATAGATTGCGAAATTTGTAGACGTATGCGATGGAGCCAGCTCACGGAAGACAGGGGCAACTGGAGATCGCTGGGAGGTGACTTCGGCATGCAGTAGACATAACACGATCATCATCACCATCATGGGCCTATTTTATGCCCATTTCAGTACGAAGGCATCTTCCAGAGAAGTCCAATTACACTTTCTCGCTCCAGATGATATCACCCTATATATAAGTGCAAATTTCCCCATTTGATCACACCAACTAGTTATCTGCCCTCCTTTGCTGCGCTTCCGTTGCCGTGGCACATATTCTATAACTCTAGCAGACCACCGGTTATCTGCCCTACGCGTTACATGGCATACCCGCCTCCATTTCTCTCTTTTTCTCTCAGTTGGAAAGCCGGCTGTGCCCGTTACCTCTTAAACCCACACCACATTCCCCCTATCTCATAAGGTGATACGCCAATCTATTTTTCTTATTATAGCTTCCTCCCAAGATTTGTTATCCTCAAAGGTATTGCTCTACGCGCTGCACACTACCGGATTATTTTTATAAGGGGTTGCGTATCGTGCTTGCGGTCACTACCAACACACGAACATAGTGTGTAGGTCACGTGCTGACGAATGTGTCTGCAAAGTGTGAAACCTCTGCACGGCTCGAAAACAGCTAAAATTTCAAACGAGCGATCTGTGCCCTTCCTATACAGGGTGTCCCGCTTCCTGCAGCAGAATCAAGGTCACACGCACTGTCTGCAAAGTAAACGACTATGCCACGTGACTTCGGCAAAGGATCCGATGCACAATGCGCAAAACCGACACTTCAAGTGCCCCGCTTCAAGCACGTGACGGGAACGCGGCGCGGTCCGTCGATTCTGGTATGGGAGAAGCATTAAGCTCTAAACAAACTCTCTGGGTAGAAGGCAGGGGGAAAATGTCCCTTGTGGATGCTAGTCCAGGCATAGGGTGAGAGCAGATGTAGGCAGTGAAACTCGCCTCCTGGCAGCACAACAACGCAACATTTTGATTTCTCCTATCTCTTCTAGTGATAAACGAGTTTGAAGAAGTCATGCCGTGGATACGCTCCCTAGATGGTGGTTTACAACTTGTAATACATAACCAAAATTTTCGATGGGACGTAATGACAGGCCCTGTAAAGAGCAGCTCCGTGACCTCCGCTGTTTCTGGTGACAGGGTGCCTCGTGAAGGGCGACATCCCATGCACTCCGGGAGACGTGGCCCTGGAAGACCAGCGCATGGCCGTGCAATGGGTGATCGACCACATCGCCAGCTTCGGGGGCAACTCCAGCGACGTGGTGCTCATGGGCAGCGGGTCCGGAGCGTGGTCTGTGGGCGCGCATCTGCTCAAGGACGAAACGACTCGGCCGCGCTTCTGGAGCCACGAGCGCTTCGCCAAAGTGATCCTCATGAGCGAGTCGCCATTTCGCAGGTGACGCAAGCACGACGTCTCGGTTTTGGTGCCCGGCCACTGTATTTGTGTTCTGATGGGGCAGAGTCGAAAAAAAAAAGTCAGAAAGGCGAATAAGTTTGGCGGAGGAGCCAGCCTCTCATCTCCTACGCATCATAAGGGTTAAGGGCTGACAGAATAAAGTAGAAGAGAAGGATGTAATGCAACTACGTTAAGCACTTGCAAGTCCGGTGCTGTTCATGCGTAGTGTTCTGGAAAGTGCTAAAGAACTGCATTTATTGGGAAACAAGTGGGCAAGAAGCTGAATGTGAACACGTGGTGCGCACCTTATGATAACATAGATACAACTGTGCGTACACTCGCTGTCATCATAGCATGTGGATAGACGAGCTATCTACATAAACTATAGATGCACGTCATCAGTGTGAAAAAGGTTTCACAGGCCCTCAAGGAACACATGAGCGACTGTAACGTGATGGCATCATGATGTTTTATCATTAGATGCGTGAACTGTTAAGAACTTAACCCTTGCAGCCGTGAATTTATTTGGACGTGCGGAATTTTTTTTTTCATCATTTTGTATTGATTTACTACTGCCTAAGAAACACAAATATTTCTTGCATTCGGCACACCATATCGACCAGTAAAAGATATGGCGTCATGTCGCATGTAATGACACCAGGGCTTAGTGGTTGTATAGAGGAATAAGAAGTATTTGGAAGTTGCATATTATTCTCAACTATGCCATACATTTAAATGCAGAAAACTTTCATGATGGTAATTTGACAGGGGTCCTTGTGCGTGAAAAGCCTCAAAAACTTTCTTCGCACTCGTTATAATCGGCTCATCGTTGCACTTGAATGGCCTCTATCTACTTGATAGTCGATTTGTCGGATGTATGTTTGTCATAGATGGGCAATTCGTCGTCTATTGTGCAGTTACTACTCCCCAAGCCTGCACAAGCAAACTGTCTGTAGCGCTTACTGAAGCCGCTGCGCGGGGACGCTCAGGTCGGCGCTCTCGGCCGGCGCCTTCGTGCTGGCTGCGAAAGACGACGAAAATAAAATTGGGCGGCGCGTGCTCTATGTGTAAGCACGGCACGCACTAGTCCGTTCCAAAAGCCTGGTGCGCTGGTCCTCTTGCTCTGGCGCTCCGCTGCGACCCCTCGGTTGTTGATGTAGATGTAGATCCTTGGGATATACTGGCACGTATCTTCCCGACATGTGTGTCCTGGTTTTCATCGTCATCGTCTTCTACCCTCAACACGCACACTTCATTCATCATTGCACTCGAATGGCCTCCATCTACTTGATAGTCACTTTGTCGGATGTATTTCCGCCAGAGACAGCGAATTCTTCATTTACTGTGGAGCAATTGCTGCTCCCCAAGCCTGCAAAAGCAAACTATATATCCTGCCTTCCATCGTCATCGTATTCAACCTCTAACACACACACACTTCCTATAATGCAGCAAACATATTTAGGTCATTGATACACATACTTTTCGCTATAGGAGTCCCCTTACCACTGAATACAGCAGTTCAGGCTGACTGACCATCTATGGAATAATAACACAAGAAATCGGAAGCTGTCGCAAGCAAAAGCGCCCTCACTCTATATTCAACTGATGCAGGGCCCTTGACAACCACTGAGCCCTGGTGTCCTTTATTTAGGACATGCAGATCACGGTGTGGTGTTGGCTATGCGCAAATAAGAGGCAAAACTTCCCGATATAAATACACCCTGAATTATATAAGAAACAACACACAAAATTATGAACGCTGCCGAGAAACTATATAGGTATTGAGTAAAATATTATCAAAGACGTGGATCCTGCTGCAGTCGTGTTTCTTGCCTTCCGCCATTTTTATTTCACCTCTAGGGCGTTCCGAGGAAGACAAGGATGATGAAACTGTCGCATATATATGCTGGCGGAGGTACATGGAGAATAACTCGAAATTCTTTTTTGAGTTGCTAACCATTTGCGCCACGATTTAGACTAATTTCTCTTCGTGTCCTTTTTATAGGACGTCAGGGTCGAAAGGGTTAAGGTCTACTGATGCTCCCTGCCTACATCTAACGACTTTGATGTGACGCTGCTTACGTACTCCCTACGACCCTATATGATTCACGTTACCTGCCTGCTTATGATTATTCATCTATATATGTGTCCACTAGAATTGTTAGTATGGTGTAAAGGAAAAGAGGTATAGAAAAAGAAATACAGGAAGAGAATGAGCACTGCGCGCACGCAAGAGTATGCACAAGGGGACTACAAATGGTCATTCAGGTAGGAGCTAGTACTTCTAAAACTGCACTAGTGCGCGTTTAACGCTTTGCGCCAGTCAGGGACGGAGCCATGGTCGAAGTATTTTGTACTCAGAAAATGGTCTAGAGTGATGCCTGTTTATGTTGTCTGGAAAGAGACAGGCGCTGAACGTCATACCGAGGACAGTGGAAGTACAGAAGTTGCAGCAACTATTTTGGACCCCGCTCGTGCGCAGGTACTTTGACGACAAGTCTCACAAACTGCCGGCTCTGCTCAACTGCTCCCTCCGTGGCACAGTCGAGATTCTGCAGTGCATGAGGGCTATTCCGTCGCGGGAGATCGTTCGCGCCACCAGCGAAATGGTGCACTACTTTGGACCTTCGGGCAGTGCCCACCCCGGCGTCAGCGATGCGTGGAGGGTCACCGGGCGGCGGTTCTTGCTGGGCACCGTCAGCAGTGAAGGCACCCACCTTCTTGACTACCTCAAGCGGGTCAGCTGTCTTATCTTGCGTACACGCTTTCCGTCATCGACGATTAGATAGATAGATAGATAGATAGATAGATAGATAGATAGATAGATAGATAGATAGATAGATAGATAGATAGATAGATAGATAGATAGATAGATAGATAGATAGATAGATAGATAGATAGATAGATAGATAGATAGCCTTCCAGTGGCTGCTAACAGCTGGAACGTTGCGAAGGAGGAGGATGGGGGCGCTTGGTACACCTCTGGCAGAAGCTACGGGCTCCGTACGCCCTATGGATGTACCGGGTTCGTCTGGCGATCGAGAGGCCGAGCGCCGAGCGAGATGGACGGGGCAGCAACGCAAACGGCGGCAGACCGAGCGAGCGTGGGCCGACCCTGAAGTCGTCGGCAAGCGCTGGGCACGAGCTGAACAAGACCGGCAAAAGGCGTGGGCTAGCGTGCCCAGGAGACTCACGAAAACATTGCCGGACGCTTAAGCATCGCCTTTAAGAATGGAACGCGATAGCGTTACCGGCACCCGTTCGCATTGCATTTTTCTTTGAGTTGGTTTCATTGCAACACAGAACATGGGAAAGCCAGCTTACAAACACCAAGCTTACAAAGATCCCCTTAAAGTCGGCTTCACTTTTAAACAGACATGCAAAGCTGGCAAGACTTACTTCCAGGGGCAATATAAGTCGTCTTACATTAAAATGTGATGGCCCTAAACCTTCTTCTTATTATTTTAATAATTGTTTGCTCCTGCCCCGACACGCGCACGTGTCCAAAAAGCATTAGGCAGGCCAAGTCCCAATTTGACCTGCCGAGGATTTGAGCGCCATCTGGATAAGATTTTCGCAAGTAGCATATCCGAGCGCGCCGCTGTTGGTATGGTAGAAACAAGGAGGATTTTTTTTCAACCTCCTTGGGTAGAAATGCTGGCATAAAAGGGTTTGTGTTTGAATTTCCTCATAACAAAAGTATGTTTTCTCGTACATTCATATAACAGTCGGACGCCACC
>NC_051157.2:105072066-105097685 GCF_013339745.2 Dermacentor silvarum
TTCTTGAGAGGCGTAGCGTCTTTTCAAGCGAAGCTTGTATTTGCCTGACAAGTGTCGGCGGTGGTGGCGGTGGTGGCGGTGGTGTCATTTTAAGACCGTCTCGTTCACTTGGTATATACCAAAATTGGCATTAAAGGGTAGGAATGTATGACTAACATGACTGATAGGTCGTGACATCAATACTATCACATGCTCGTCACTTAGATCATGATTAACAATAGTAAAACCACGTGTGGCGCATACCCGCATCGAGTATGCGGGTATGAGCCAGGGACAAGAAAGAAAGAAAGAAACAAAGAAGGAAGGAAGGATGGCATGGAAAGGAAGGAAGAAAGGAAGAGAGAAGGATAGAAAAAATCACGTGTGGTGCATACCCGCATTGGATATGCGGGTATGAGCCAGAGACAACAAAGAGACAGGAAGGAGGAAAGAAAGAAAAAGCAAAAAAGGAAGGAAGAAAGAAAGAGAGAAAGAAAGAAAACCGGGCTGCTCCCATAGTAGAGCAGGTGCGGCGAACGCTGTGCCCGCGCCGGATCACGTGAAGCACGCGACCAATCGACCAATCGGAGCCGTCTGTCGGTTGGCGCGCGCTCCGCCGGGCTTCCCTTGCCTCAGATCAGTCTCGGAGAGCGGATGGGAAGTCGCCGCGTGGTGCTTTCTGCCGAGGAGCAGGCTGCGTTTGAGTAACGGCGCCGCGAACTCGCTCGGGAAAGGGCTCGTCGTCGACGTGCCGATTCCAGCGTGAGCGCTTCCGAAGCCCAGGCGAAAAGTCACCGAAGAGCCGCGGAGGCCAAATGTCAGCGAAGATCCGCCGACCCTGAGTTTAGGGCAAACGAAGCGGAACGCTTGCGATAGCGTCGTTTTGCCTCAAGCTTCGCTTACCCCCATTTTGTCGACAGGGGAAAGGCTCGGCTTTCTTTCTTTCAGCTGAGAGGCGGCGCCGTGCTTAACTCGGTGGTAGTTAGCCCGTATATATAACGTGACACTACTCGGTGCAGTGTAGGAAGAGCTGCCAGTAGAGGATCGCTTAAGAATGGTAAAGTGGCCCTCGTGTTTAAGTACATTCCTACAGTAAAAAAAGTGGGGGTTGTATACTGCCACCTCATGTCAAATGTTTCAATGACAACCCATGGTGATGTGTTAGCGAAAATTTGGTAATCCGGTGCGCTTAAAATTTACGGGTATGCACTGCAGTGGAGGTGTGTTTCTTGAGCCACTCCTCGTCGTAGGAGTCGTCTAAAGCATTGCTTTATGGCCTTCGAGATCCGGTAGGGCTCTGTCTGTAGCGCACCCCCAGCCCGATATCGGAGGCTATGCTTGTTGATGAACAGTTTCTTCAGTTGAAACTTAACTCATCGGTTTCCCTGTACTTACACACCTTTCCACTCAGCTGTTTTCCTGTATGCAGCTGCGGGAGCCATATGCATGGTACTCAGCGGTATCGAGAGGTTTTCTTTTTAATACGGGGATCATAAAACGCTACCTTAACTTCACTCCAGCGCAGCGATGCACCATGCGGCAGTGTTGAGGACTCAGGCACGAAAACTAAAAGTAAGCTTGACAGTTTTATGTATTCCTGCCACTGACTGCCTGCACTCGTTCTTAGACATTTGTTTCTAAATCATACGCTAAAGGTAAACGTGACTCAGTAAGGCTCAATACATGTGGCACCGCCATCACGTCCGGATGAGGTTGTGACGTGAATAGCGTGAAACGGTATCTAAACCGCGAAATCAACTTAAAGTTCTCCTAGACTTTGTAACTACGGCGTCAAACCGTTAAAATATGAAAAAAATCTGAAATTGACAAAACAAACGAATTGCATCTTTGCATAACTGTACCATTAGTACAGGACGCGAGTCAACTAATTCTGCTGCACAATGGTACATAATGCGTGGGCATCGTACAAGAGTCGTGGATTAAAATGCTGGGCAACCGGTCCACAGGTTGTCATCAGGAAGGTCTATGCACCACTCGCCCACATTGAAATTTGTCTATACGTGTAGACACTTGTAACTGTATACCTGAACAACGGCACACTTAGACTCCTACTTCCGTCTGTGGAGTCTGTTGCAGCCCGGCAATAAACAAACTATAGTTCGAACAATGAATGCACGTTGCTGCCGTTGTGCACTTTGATATAGTAGCTCTCTGCGACGTCGCCACCAATTCGACAAGTTTACCGAACAGGCTTGCAATTGGTCGGCGACTTGGCCACCCTCTCTAACGAAATTTAGAAACCATTTCAACAAAGAATTAGGTGTAATATTTGACCAATTATGTTTCGGTGGATAGTCTCCACGAGCGTTTAGGTAGGGTTACTCTGAAAGAATCTTTCACGGTGGAGCTGTTAAGGGCTCGCTAGGTCAGTCTTGTTGTGCGCAGCATTGCCTAGCTGGGAGAGCGTGAGTTTGGAGAGAGTTAAGTTTGCGGTCGTGCTCGTGCCACTGCTCCCGCGTTCACCATCGTCATCTGCTTCCACAGCTGGCTACGTTGCCGCTAATCATTCCAGCGTATAATATCACTCCTCTGTCGACGTTATAGGGAGGCCGCGTTTACGGGGGTACGAGCCACTCATGAGCAACTGACGACGTGTCCTAAAGCATTTGAGCAACGCAGCCGCGCACGCGCTCGGGGAAGGGCTCGTCGTCGACGTGCCGATTCTAGCGTGCGGGCTTCCGAAGCCCAGGCGAAACGTCAGCGAAGAGCCGCGGACCCCTAGTTGAGGGAGCGCGATGTTGAGGCCAAACGTCAGTGAAGAGCCGCTGACCCCGAGATGCGAGAGCGTGATTTGAGGCCAAACGTCAGCGTTGTCTTGCCCTCCAGGAATCCGGCAACGGTGGTGCATGCCTCGGCAACGCTAGCGCCAACTTCTCCGGTGCGACGGCCAGGTTTCAACGCGAGTTTCTCAACCTGAACGTTCATGATAGACATGTTCGGTTGGGTAATGCGCAACGACGATACGGCCATTCTCATGGGGGGGGGGGGGGGGGAGGGGGGGTACAGCAGACCCACTATAGTCACAGCTTCGCTGGCTTCCATCTTCACAGTAGTTAAAGGCTCTAAATTTTTTGAAGTTTTTCTTTATTTCCTTATCACAAAATACAGGTAAACAAACACTTGTCGGACCTGTAGCCAAAGGCTAGTTGAAAGTCCGATAAACAAAATACAGGCGAAACCTAGTATAGCCGCAATATAATAGGTAACACAATGACAAGAGCGATTTTACCAAATAGCAAAAAGAAAACAAACCAAGTTCTAAGAGCGTACGTCATAATACCAATGGATGAGACAAGAATGTTATACCGAATACTAGCTATTGCAGTAAATAACAAACGATAACATCTGTTATGTGAATTACATACCACATGAGACAAGAGATTCAAGTTTTTATTCTGTGCACAGTAGAACTAGTAGTTTATAGGTTGGACGTATAATGTTCTTAAAAAGCATGCCATAATAGAAAATTCATTATTACAATATTAGCACAATACACCAGTGTATTTACAAATGAGCACAACATTAACTAATAAAATTGATGACTGACTCAGTGTATTGAAAATCAATTATGGCATCTGGATGTTTTATAGTGACGTTAACAAGCTTAGGTAGCATTGTTTAAGAACACTTTGGAATTTTGTTAAGGTACTGGTGATTTCTCTAGTCTGGTTTTATAGTGTGCGTTTCTTCAAGTGAATTCCTGTTGATACATACAACTACTGAAACAATAGTACTCTTTTTTATACTTTTAGTGGTCGGTGCCCTTCTCCTTTACCCTTCTTACAATAGTATTCTTCAGAGCCACCATCCATTGGACTATTTGCCTTGATGATACATCGTAAGATGTGGGAGTCTTTCTCAAGATGAAATAAAAATACACGGATGTATTTCGTGCCGTCACATGAAATACACCTGTGTAAGAAACGCTCCAAAGACGACGATATTTTTTATTACGTGTACATTTTTGTGTTTAACAGGTAACCGACACTTTTTACCTTAAATATTGATAACAGCCTCATAGATTTCAATGTTGAGGTAATTTTCGTAAGTATTAAGGCAAGCTATTAATATGGCAACGTGTACTTGACTTCAGTGCCAGCCGTTTTGCTATACATTCTGTTATACATTCAGGATGTGTAACATGTTACATGTAACACGTAAGCAAGGTGTTTATACACCGGGACGCCCCGGTAACCTATATTCGCTCCTGTAAATTTTACTTGAATTGATGTCAGCTCTATGGCTGACGAAATATGTTCAAAAACAATGAAATTATGGTGGATTTTACGTTTGTTTCAAGGAAAAAGCACCGAGTGGGTATAACAAGTAAATACGTGCACATTTAACAACGGTTACCGGGCGTATAGAGCGTAAGCATGAAGTTTATTAGTGGCTTAAACGAACGTTTCTTTAATAACTCCTAAAACGGATGCTATGCAACTATACTAGTCAAAAAAGAAAAGGGAGTGAACAACGGCGAAGAGATGGTTCTCAATTTATAAGAACTACGCGAAGCAAGCCTAAAAAGGTTCGATCAACAAAGCACTTTAATCATACGAGCATTATGCAGCTACCTTGTACTTTTGTGCAAGGCGTCGTGGCTATCTCTCGCAATTATCAACAGTAGCGCGTGTCCAAAATAGTGATTGATGAATGTTACGTAAAACAAAGCATTTCTTTCTTTACGGTTTTGCCGATTCACAGCAGTGACATTGGACTAATCAGTCTTGGAACTAGCCATGCACGTGTTCATCGTATGAGCACAATATAACCAAAATTTCTTACCAAAGGACCACATTATTAACGTTCAAAGAGAAAACAGCGTAGTATATTACACTGCATAAGGAAGCACTGTGAGAACTCAGAAAAAGCTCGGGCACCATTTCATTTACACATACCTGAACGAAAATGATAAACATGTTCGTATTACTAGTGAAGAAGCTTTCTGACGCTACTTCATTAAAATTTTTATCTATAGCAATACTCACTTGGGCCCTCCGGCATTGCGACACAAAAGTGTAGTCTTTGGTGCACACCTTCCAACTTTCACATATTCGTATACTTACAACGAGTCCTTCTTTAGCAATGTTTCTTCAGCTCTTATTTCACCCTGCGTTCTGTTCCAGAAATTTACCCTTCGTGCATGGCCAGCCCTGGACAAGCTACAGGGACGACAAAAAAGATATACAAGTGCGCATCGGGCTCACGACACTGGATGTAAGCCAATAAGCGGCACGCATGTGTCATGCCATCTTCGAATTACCATTTCGTAGTACTCCACCGACCCTCTAATGTGGTGCACGAAAACCTCCAAGACATGTTGCTAGAGCAACAGGGCGGAGTAAAGTGTTGTGGTGTTTTTTGTTGTTATTTAATAATTGTACTAGCCTAAATGAAAGTTTGGATGTGTGAAGATCCCTGCGGTACCCTTGTTCACCGGGGCACTGGTGTTGAGAGAAGCTTTTTATATAACTTATGTTTTCACATGCAGTCAAAGTAGACATGCATAAGGGTTACTTCAAAGGGACACTAAACATAAGCACTAAATCAAAGCAGTTTGCATTGAATAATCGTTCTTTCATAACTCTATTTTTGTTATTTCGCAGTAATTCCTATATAAGAATAAAACAAAATTGATGATCGAAATTTTCTTTTCAATTACAATTTCGCGTCTGAACCACAGTGCGGATGCGTCAGTGGATGTCACGGATTTGTTTTTGTTTTTTTCATTATGGCCATTTTGTTTCAGTAAAGGGTTTTGAAACTGGTCACGCGAGTATTCGGCTCCTTTAGTGTTGCAATGTAGTTCATCTTTACGACAAAAAAAATTGTCTAGGTTCGAGCAAGCACCATCAAAATGTTTCGACGTCACAACGAACTAGCGTGGGAACGTCAAGCAGGCCTCATCACCCGTTTTTCATTTTCGCTCCTGTTCGGACTTCTTAGGTCGTTTCTCCTGGCAAGAGTGGCTGTTTTGTATTGTAGAAAGGTAATTTGCTAAACAGCTCAAAGTAATAGAGCTATTTTTTACCTACACTGGCTACACGATCATAGCTAGTGTAGGAAGCCGCTATTATTTAAAACGAGATCTTCTTGGCCGACTTCAAAAGGATTTGGCGTACCTGGGATCTGCGTATCTTGTAATCACTTCTAGAAAGAAACGGTCGACTAGGTGACTTGTGCATGTCCTATAACCATGACAAGGTATAAATAATATCGCGTCATGCCGAGAATACGTAGCAATAGTCAGCAACTAAGCATATAATAAAAAATGAGTGTTATTAGCCGTAAATGGGGTGGGATGTGTCACTGCTCCGATGTCGCCACCAATTTCCATCCTACTTAACTGCAACACCCTCCACTAGATGGAGTGCAGTGCCCGAGCTAGAGTTCGATAGGGTGCTTCTCCAATCTCTCCAATGCTATTCACTTCATGCTTAGAAGAAATATCCATGCTATTTGAGCAAAGAAATTCAACAAGAGCGGACACTTCCATAGAGCCCAGCGGCCGCATTGACTGTAGCGCACCAAGCAGCCGGTGTGAAAACCTGAACCACACTTCCGGTTGCGGTTTCGGCTGCACGTGTTTTGAACGCTAGCTGGCGCGCGGTACGCCGACTTCGCCTATCTTTTTTTTTTTTTTTGCTCTACCGCGTGCGATTTTTGGGCGGTATCGGTTTATTATTTAAGTAAAATGATTGCTACCGATCATTTCCAGCCCCATCGAATATATGCCACGTGCAATTTCTCAAAGTAGACGCAAGACACCTTGTGAAATGAGGAAATGTTTATGTTGCTCTATATAAATGCTCGTTCCGGGCTTTTTGTGCATTCATCCAACGGTGTGGCCCTAGGTAAGCAGTAGTTCCCGTACGAAGCTCCACCGGAGGGCCTCAACTGAAAAAAAAAGTTATTTACAAGCCATTGTCCTTTTGGTATGCAGACATATACTGCGTGTAGAGGCGAAACGTGCAAAAGCGGTGGAAGGGTGGCATTACAAACAAAAGCAATTTGTTTTTACATACATGGCGTAGAAAATACCTGATTTATCCTAAACAATACCATAACATATGAAACCATCTGATTTCCAAGCATTGCCCCATTTCCCGGCATTATTTTCTGCACTTTATTATCACAAATAAACGGGCGACTTCGCGTTTCTAAAACTTGGTCTCAGGCGACGCGATCGTACGCTACGTACACAGAGATGAACGCAACAGAGGCTCCCAGCCGGACCATGCTAGACGCTTGTAGGATGCCTTCTACTCGCACTCAAGACAAATGCGTGGGTGCAAAGCCTGTTTTCAGTCTTTAGAAGACGGATCGAATTTTCGAATTAGAAGTTACTGTAATGTTCCTCGGTGTTATTTTTGCGCATTCTGCCGGCGCCAGCAACACACACCCATGTTATCACTTTTGGCAATCGCCCATCGCGTTTTAGACAGGCGTGAGTACCGAAAGAGGGTATATGTTGTTGCGGGGCCACAAAAAAACGTCACAAACTTGTCCCACTAATGGCATCTTCGGCTGGCTGTTTCGGAGCGCTCTAGACAAAAGCTTTACTCTAGACCGCTCTCGTGAGCGGCTTTGTCTTCGGCTGGTTGAAAGAGGGTGCGCGCCTTGCGTTCGGCTGTTTTTTTTTTTTTTTCGATCGCTCTCCTCCATCTTCGAGCGCTCTGAGGCGCTCCGCGCCCAGTCGTCGTAGGGAGCCTACATGACACACCTACATATGTCGTCGGAGCAGTCGTTGAGATGAGAGTGTTTCCTGCAACGTCATCACAGCATAGTGTCGCCGTTCTTGGCGACAGTCCACCGTAGCCTAGGCAACCTAGGCCACAGCATGCTGGCGTCTCAACGAACGGTCGTCCCACCCGCTAATCCGCCGGTTTAGCTTTGGATAGGTGAAACATCGGACGTTAGCAGTAGTCACGTGGTTTCGCATCTGCCATTTCCTCCACCGAGAACGAGTCACACGTTCGGTGTGCGCGCTTGTCCTCTACCTCTGAGTTCGGGGAACGCCCGAACTCAGAGGTACGACTCACGGTTCTGCACGACTCTGCTTCGGGGGATTGATGCGACCAGTCGAAGATACCATTAAATTCATTACACGCCAAACTAACTTTGTCACCACGGCCGCGTTGGTTCTCGCTCAATGCGTCACAGCGCCCTGTGCGGCCAGTGTGCCTCAAAAATACCGAAAGTAGTTACAGTTATCCCCTAGGAAGCGTCGGAAACGTGTCGCACCACGGTTCATTAACTTAAATTAACTGCGCCAAGACGGCCGAGTTGTTTTTCGCTAACTGTGTCATAAGTCTCGGTCCCGTGCTGAAACGCCAAATTGCGTCGTTAACTGTAACAAAATTTTTCACCTTGCCGTAGCCCAATAGTGCAGTGGTGCCATGCGCCTGTGCAGAAGGAACGCAAGAATACGCCGGGAGCCCAAGAAAGCGGGCTACATTTAAGAAAAAGGAGACAGACGGGTCGCCGAACAGACGAGCGCTCACACGCGCAACCGTCCTCGCACGCTTCGGTGGAGTGTCTGGCACATGACGCATGCATCTGGCGCGTCATTGGCCTGTCGCTATAGTCGTAAAATAAGTCGCTATAGTAGTAAAATAAGTCGCAAAGTATGAGTTCATTTATACGCAAGGCGTTTAATTTTAGCAGGAAAGAATAAAAAGAAATAAGGAATGTATGTTAACTTCATATCACTTTCTTTTTTTCCGATGCTCGCGGCAGCTATCGGCTGATGTAAATACTAGCGTGACTTATTTCCTGTTGCCAGTTTTCGCCGAGTGTCCCCTCTTGTTGAATTTCTATCTCTATGTTATTTAGAGTGGGAAAGCTTAGGAGCGAGGATCAACGTCGAATATCTCAACAACCTTCGGTTTGCAAATGACAATGTCCTGTTCAGCAACGGTGTGGATGAATTCCAACGAATGATTGAGGACCTGAACCGAGAAAGTGGAAGAGCAGGGTTGATGAATAGTATGCGGAAGGCAAAGGCAATGTTCAATAGCCTGGCAAGCGAACAAGCCTTTATGATCACCAGTCAGCCTGTAGAGTCTACGCAGGAGTCCTTTATCTAGGTCAATGACTCACAGGGGACTCAGATCATTAGCAGAAAACGTACAGAACATTAAAAATGAGTTGGATTGTGTACCTAAGGCACTACGAAAATCCTGACTGGGAGCTTACCACTGTCGTTGAAAAGAATAGTGTAAAATCATTGTATTCCATCCGTGCTAACATATGGGGCAGAAACTTTGAGGTTTGCAGAGAATAACGGGAAAAAATCAAAGCCCCTTATATAAAGAAAGTTGGTTGAACGCGAAGCTTTCTCCTACGCAAACTGAATCGAAGTCCAAAGCCAACGACCACGCAACGAACCCAAGAAATGCTGAGCAACCCAATGCGATGTATATTTGATTTGATTGCTTGCTTAGGATTGCATTTTTTGAACGTTAAAGTTTCATGAAAACACATTTCGTTAAGTTGCATAGCCCTTATTGTAGGTTATATAGCCGTTGATTACGCGCACACACTCACACTTTCACGGACGACTCTATACTTGCACAATATTGTCTTGTGATCGCTGTGGTAGATGGTCACAGGCTCTGCCATTGCCGATACACGGCACGATCACGCTCGCACTTACGTTCGCGTACGGCACCCTCTTCTGCCGTGCGCTGCATCCGCGGCCTACCTATGGTGACGGCCGGGAATGCATTGCGTGACGCGCATAATGCAATGCAGATATCTACAGTTCGTCTGGGTAGTGTGGCGTTGCAGTTCCCATTGTTCTTATTGGTACAACTGTGAATGTAAACTGTAGTGTTCTACGATACGTATGTCGTTCGCCGTTGTTATATTGTGTGCGCAGATGCGCAGCCGTGGCTTTATTGTGTGATGCAGATGCGTAGATAGCTCCATTGTGTAAGTTGGCTTTTCTGCAGGGCGTTTTCGGCGCTCACAGACGAATCAGTGAGACATAGAAAGCTTCGCATTAGAAGTTGAGCACCGTGAAAAGAGCGATGGAAAGAAAAAGGTTTGGCTTAACGTTAAGATACAGAAGGAGCAGTGTGTATCAGGAAGCAAACGAGGATAGCCGATATTCTAGTTGGCATTCAGGGAAAGAAATGAAGCTGGGCATCTCATGTAACACGCCGGGCAGATAACTAGTGGACCAATAGAGTTACAGCATGGGTGCCAAGGAAAGGGAAACGCAATCTAGGACGGCAGAAAATTAGGTGAGGTGATGAAATTAGGAAATTTGCAGGTGCAAGTTAGAATGAGCTACCACTTGACAGGCATAATTGGAGATTGCTTGCTGGGAGAGTCCTTCGTCCTGCAGAGGACATAAAATAAGCTACTGCTGCTGCCAATGATGATGATGGACGCGAATGTTTAAGCGTCAGCTGTGATGCGGGCTAGGCGTTTTCGCTCCCGATGTCGAGTCCGTCGAATCGGTTGAGGATGTCAAGGTCCTGCTACCTCGATGACAATTCAGTGTACAAGATATTTTATAGCATTCTGGTTTAAGTGGGTACGCTTTACTCCGATGCTAGAATAGTCGCTGGTATTCTAAGCTTACACTGGCGCTCCACGGCGCAAAGCAGCGCGACGAGTAAGCTACCGCTGCCGGCGCTCCGTTTAAATGCTTCATCTGCGCAATGTTTGAGCAGGAGTCAGACATTGGTTTTGCTGGCTGATTTTATCTACAAGGTTAATCGCTAAAAGATAGACCGCTACACTGTATTCTAAAGAAGCCACAGAATATATATTAAACAGGTTACCTTTACTGCCCCGCCAACAGCCCAAATACAAGAAAAGATACTTTTCAGTGCGTGACGTCACATTGACGTGCAGGTTTAGTTTTAATTTTCAGGGAAACTGTTACCGCGAAATTGCGGAAGGTAGTGTTCAGTAAGACTATTAATCAGTCGGACTGATGTTCGTGTTTCGTTTTAGGGTCTGCTTAGGCGCGAGACAGCAAGCGCGTAAAAGCTATGGGATCCATTTTACCGACTGCTCCGTACCGACCATGGTACCCTTCAAAGTTTCAACAACTTTACCTCCAATTTTCAACACGATTGTACCTAGTGCCGTCACCATAAAGATATATATTGAAGTGGAAGTCAAGCATTACTATATGAAATTACGCTTCTGCAATAGCAAAACGATCACAGTTACCGTGAGAAGAGGCTATTGATAAGCAAGGAAAGATTCGAGCACGAACGACGGGTGGCGACGCCGCTCTGAGGTTTCTGCAGCAGTCTGCCGTGACATCATGAGCTTTTACGGCGTCTATCCGGGTTGAGCCAACATTTTGCCGGTAAAGGTATACATTGAATTCTGAAACCAGAAAGCGCTCAACTTACCAAGGTTCAAGAATTTTTTCCTCAACCAAAACGGCCGAAATATGTGAACTGAAATACCATGGACTTGGCACGAAATCACTGTCCTTGCGGCGAAGAAAATAATGTTTAAGCTGTGTTTTTTTTTTGTGACGATAAAACTGGAATTACTAAGCAAACATACTGCACAAACCATTCCAAATGTATAAGCGTGTCGCAAGTCGTAACTGCGAGCATGTCCCCCAAAATAAGCAAAGTGTCAAGCAAGTGTCAACGATATATGAAACAAGGTCGACGTACATGGTTGTTGAAATGATTGAATGATTAAATTTTGATTACATGTTTCTATTCTCTTTTTATGTTTACCATTCACTTAATTCGTACTTTATTAACACAATTGGGCGAGACGGGCCTCGCGAGTTTCGGCCGTCTTCTTGGCGTGACTAGCGTGTGCTAGTCACTAGTAACACTAGTCACAAATAAAGTGCCTACGTGCGTGAACAGATTGGCGCTTTAATTGGCTCATCGAACCCGCGCTGCCTTGGCGCGCTTGCGTCTCCACTCTTCGTTATCGACAGCTGTCGCAGCGGCAAGTTGCCATTACGAATCCCTCATGAGAAACTTGCAGCATTTTTAGTTTGATGTTTTCTGGATTCGTCTCACCGGTGATGGTAGAATCGCCGTAGTTATGCCTCTGACACACTGAGATACCACGCCACGCTATAGGGCTTCCTCAAGGCCTTAGCGTGGCGTAGATGTCCGTAAGACCAGCGCACCGATTTCACCTCCGCGCTCGCTCAAGGATGACAACGCGCACGGGACAGCTCGTCTCTCTTTCGAACTCTGGGTGCCTTGGCGGTCGATGCATGCGTGTGTCCTGCCTCCCGCAGTCCGCGGCGGCGCGCGTGTAGCGACGCAACCTTTCAAACTCGGGCACTCTAAGCCATCTGGCGGAGGACGCGGCAGTTAAATTAGGTGGTACTAGGCGGCGGCACGCTAGGGGGCGATAGCGACGCAGAGACTCGCATCCCACCCTTTTTATTGCTACTTCATCGTCGTCATCATCATCAGTCCATTTATATGTCCACTGCAGGGGGAAGGCCTCTCCCTGCGATTTCCAATTACCCTTGTCTTTCACTAGCTGGTTCCAACTTGCGCCTGCAAATTTCCTAATTTCATTCCCCATCTAGTTCTCGGCCATCCTCGACTGCGCTTCCCTTTCCTCTGTAACTCTACCCATTCTCTAATTCTAATGGTCCACCTGTTATCTACCCTACACACTACATGGCCTGCCACGCACCATTTTTGTCTCTTAATGTGAACTAAAATATCGACTATCGCCGTTTGCTCTCTGATCCACACCGCTCTCGTCCTTTCTCACAATGTTACTCTTAACATTTTTGGTCCATCGCCCATTTCGCGGTCCTTAACTTGTTCTGGAGCTTTTCTGTTAACCTCCAAGTTCCTGCCCCATATGTAATTGGCAGCGGCAGAATGCAATGATTCTTTATTATTCTGTAAATTTCCTTCGCATGATCAGGGTCGCCCATGAGGAATTGACCTAGATAAACGTATTCCTGTACAGACCCTAGAAACTGACTGGCGATCTTAAATTCTTGGTCCCTTGCCAGGCTATTAAGCATTATCTTCGTCTTACGCATATTAATTTTGGATGTTATTGCTACTCACCCTCGTTTTATTGCGATAGGAATCCGCCTTCTCGACGGCGCAATGGCGCATGCACTACGCTCTATCGGATTAGTCGCGAAACGCTTTGGAATGGTTGCACACGCGGCCTCGCGGCCCTATCTTGGAGAAAAAGCGCATGGACACGCATTGCTTTAAACGCTCGTACCGTGTACCGCATTGAAACTCCACCGGTAGCTAGATCTATGTCGGTGTGGTGCCGAAAATGTGCGTAGCGTAAGACAGCAACTACCCTTCAAAACAGAAAGCGGCCAGGACTTCGTCCGGAGGGCACCGTGAACCGCGTAGTTGCTTCCTTTCATTCATAGCTCCCAAATGTATCGAAAAACCCTGTGTTACTCTTGGGTGACAGTTCAAAAAAAAAAAAAAAAATACTGCAGTAACTGCGCTGGACTTGTCTAGATAAGTATGCAAAAGCATTGTGCAACTTGCCTCCTCGCAGCCTCGTGTCATTATTAATCTCATCAAACTAGCCCCGACCAGTATAAAATCTTATCAGTCGTTATCGCTCGTTATCAACCTTATCGGACAAGGTTGCACCGTTACCAACCCTTCCCGGTTCGTATCAACATTATCAGAATTGTTGCGACCATTATAAGCCCTTAATGCTGTTTAGCATCACTGATCACCCCTCTCCACGCCTTATCAACACTTTTACTGCTTATCTGTCTGCGTTGCGCGACGCGAAGAGCGTGAGCCTTCAGAGATCGGTGGTATTTCGGTCAGGGAAGGAACGCGGTAATGATCGACGAATCCTGCGACCACCGAAACGCATCTTGGATGAGGTGTGTTCGGCATTAAACTTTCGCAATATCGCAACTGAGAAGGCTGTCTTCACAATACAAAATTACAGGCGCAGGATGCGCCAGTTCGCAAGGACTTTCTTTGCTAGAAGCATCCCATAATGGAACAAACTTCTTGAAGCGCAACTTTGCTCTCAAAATGAAGTCTTCCTTGCATTCATGTTGTAACCCTCCGTTTTTAACACCTGAGGGCAATGCGAGGTCATCTCGAATAAAGAAAAACAGAAATACCTGGCAATCCGTCACGTCACAGTCTGACGCTTTTCAAGAAAGGCAAGTTTAGCCTTCGCTTTCTTCTGTAACAATGAACCTCTTCCCGTTTAATTAATAATTTGATAAAGTTTTGATAGAAAACCAGTTTAAACCTGTTTAGTGCCGCTCTTTGGTGACTTGTAAACATTCTGCAAAATGTCGACCGCTACTGCTTACGGCTTCTCGTATTCCGCCACACCCCTGACCCCTGACGTCGCTTCTCTACCTCTCTTTCACCGATAGCTAGCCAACCTCCTCACCCACTGCTCACAAAATGCCGACCATAGGGCTTCCTCGGAAAAATCGCTAGTGGGCAGTCGGGTGGTAGTGTACAAAATATTTGGTTTTAAATGCAATACTTTGCAATGATAGCGCATTTGTGCAGTGATGTTTGCTGTGTCCAGAAAATGATGGGTGCTTTGGTTAGAAATATAAAGCACAGTAATTAAAGCCACAAGAATGTTTGAAGCCACAAGCGCGAAGGTTAGAAAAATACATGCACTAACCATCATTCCCGCGGTAGCCGAACGATCGCAACGCCAGAATTTCTACTAATATTTGTACGGAACTCTGTGGCATGAACGACTTGAATTTTCGTCCTGCCTAAACTGGACAATACGAACGCACTGTAAGTCTGCGAACAGCGTGTTAAGTATTTTACAAGCTAGGTAGCACAAGCTAGCAGCCCGTATCGTTCTGTAAATGTAACTGTCCATTATTCCTTCCAGGAAGTGAGAGACTACCGGAAGAATAGTTGCGCCATCCTGCCATCTTTTGTTGCGGATCACACAGCGCTAACAGGGGGCGCAGCAGTTAGCGCAAAGGACGGCCATGACAGTACAACGACGAAAGGTGGCAGAGTCTGACCGATCCTGAACACCACAGAACTGACATTTTCATCTCGAGATGATATAAGTCGTTGTTAATTTTTCTTATCTTTTTTTTTCCGAATACAGGGACACCTGTGCTGAATCTATCGCACTTCAAGTTGTTGTGCGTCCAATAGTATAAGCTGTCATGGAGTTTCTTTTCGTTTTTCTATAGTTCAATGCTCTCCATATATTCAGTATCCTTTCTTTCCGTCCTAAATATCACAAAAACATTATAGGATCACGGAATATCCAGCAGGAGGTCATATGGTTGAAAAAACATAGGCCGAACTTGATGTTAAAGCATGGCATGGATCAAGAATAAATGTGAGCACACATAGCAACACGAAGTGATCGTGTACATTCTATGCCAGGACAGCTTTACTATACACTATCTTGTTTCGACGTCTAAATACCTATGAGGTCACAAGTCCCTTCAAGTACAATTGCGCTTAAAACAATATCTTGCAGACATCTTCATTCTCGGCATTACAGCGACTGTTTAGTGTGCCCATATAGACCTTCTCATTGAGCGAGGAGAAAGAGGCTCGCGGCAAGCCTTTCTTCCTGTCTGGTTTGTGCGAGACGCCGCGGTGCTGTTCGAATGTGTTGCTGTCGAGTGCTGCGCGGAACAATCTGGAGATGTCACTACTTGTTTTCTGTGAAGTTTACGTGCTATCAGTTCACACCAGGTCGTCGAAGAACCCCTGTGTAGCCTTTCGGCGCAGCGGCAACTACAGCATGCGGAAATTTCTTTTGGCTGCTCAAACATGTGATGCGCGTCATCAGCCGCGGTCTGTGTGCGCATTGTAAACTGTTTTGGCTGCATCTGTTATATAAAATCTTTGAACTATTTTGGCCTGTCTGAATTGCCGGCGTGAATGGGGAAATCTTCTCACTGTAGTATTGCCTGGCGTACACTCTTAGCACGGTAACGTTTATTTTAACCTATAATTGCGAGTAACTTACAACATAAAGGTTACTCGGGGACTAAGAAAAATTGATCTTTGGGATTTCGTGAATTTCCGTCGCGGCTAGAGGATGTGCCGAAGCGTATATTTTAAAGGTTACTGCAACGCCAAATGTCTTGTAACCTTTAGATTGTTACCTCTAAACGAGTTGGCATTCGTGGCTTACGTGACCTACTGTATGGATTGGAAGTTTACTTATTATTGTGTCGTATTGCGATCCTGATGTGGTGTTTTTAGCCGGGACTAACCTATACGATATGTTGTGCGGCCGAGGAAATGAGGCAGGTTGGACTAAATTAATATTTTATTGAAACCAGTGAGGATCTTTGGTTTCGCAGTGTAAAAAAGAAATTTAAATTTTGCACGAGCGTATGCTCAAGAGAGACAGCAGCAATTCATTCGTCAGTGATCTCTACTGCATACGTGCCATTATAATCTGAAAGGAAGCCACAGAAACAGTGAACATACATCGGAGAATATTGTGACAAACGTTCTTGTGGCACGGTTCAATGTGATGGAAAGCCCCCCGCTACCGCTGCAGGCATTTTAGGCTGTGGTATAAAACATACTTATGTACCTGCACAAAAACTAAAAGTAGATGCATTATGGTTATTGAATGTATATTTGTACCCAATATTTTTTTTGATTTCCTTGTGTATCAATGCTCCCTATATTCGCGTTCGTTTTATATACTCCTGAAACGCGACACCCACTAACAGCGGGCGCACACTCAAGGTCGCACGTGGGCGCATGCTAGAGTACTGTAAAATCTCGACGACCGACAGAATCAAAGCGTAGAGCAGGTCGCATAACTAGTTTGCAGGGCGAGAAAGATGCTTCGTAATCAGACTTACTGACAAACTGCAACTGAATGTTTGGCCACCGCGTTTTCTTTTTCTTCTTTTCTTTCTTTTTTGTATTTTTGACGTATTATAGGTAGTGGTTCCTAAATTACAGCAAATGTTGGGTTCATTAGAAAACGCCAGACGCGCCAATTTTGCCCGCTCAATAACACGCGAGAAAGACGCCGTTTCATTCAAATGACAGCGGGCGACAGCCGCTCCAGTAAGGTCTCGTAGATAGATGAACGTGCGCTCACGATAGGAGGCCACAATGGCGGCCGGCCAAATGAGCAGGGAGAAAACATACAAATACAAACGAACAGCAACATCCTGAAGCATTAGAATATTAGCGCCTTGATATATATGGTCCTGTGATACTTTGACGGAACTATAGTTTGATTATTATTTTTAGTTGCGCTAGATGCGGGGCGTAATCAAACGCGCTTCAGCTTCAGCCAAACATGAGCGCTGTCATATCTCCTTCGCATTGCGCAGCTCTCGCGATGCATGCCGGGAAGAGTATCGCCGGTGGTGTCGTTTTGAAACGGTCGTGTCATGCTTTGTTTCATCGCTTTACCCACGTTTTCATGCTCTCCGATTTGGTGGCGTGCGCTTACCAAGCGTGTTGTGTGTCTGAGTCACTCGTGACGGGTGGTACAGTTACTAAAAAGACTCCTAAAGGCGCGAGCGCCGCTGAAAAGAAGCCATGACGCCGGGCGTGGAGCAGGGACATGTTTGGCGTGATGCGTGGCTGCTACGACGAGACGCATTGCCGATGGCCAATGGTAAATGTTCTTCGCTTACCTGAGAGTGGTGAGCATCGTTTGTGTTGTGACTGCTGTAAAGAATGCCGAAGACAGCAATAAATATGACCTAGGTAAGCAATGCTTCTTGTTCAACTATTTATTTGCTGGTGTGTATCTGTCGTAAATTTCACCGTCAATTCATACTGTTACGGAGAGATGCGTTTATTAATGAAATGATGGATGCGAGAGGCCTAGGGACCGATGATGTCACAGTCCGAACTCACGTCGTCTTCCTTCACTTTCAATCGTCCTCCCGTATCGTAGCAATTCCCCCCTTTGCAGACGATGCCCACCGGCCGAGTCAGTTGGAGTTCCGGTGGTGAAAACGTTTAAGACGGGCGACATGGACGACGTTGGTCTTGCTTGAGCGGCGGCCAGTAGACAAGAGTCGACAAATCACGTACGTGACATCACTGAGACGTGCCATAACGACAAAGGGGCCGGTGTAACGGGCCAAGAACTTTTGGTATAGGCCGCGCTTCCGAAGTGGCGTCCATAGCCACACCAAATCACCTTTCTCGTACGATACGTGCTGATGGCGCTCGTCATAACGGGTTTTAGAGCGTTCTTGGGAGGCAAAAGTACGAAGGCGGGCGATGCGCCGGGCCTCTTCTGCGCGGCAAAGTGTTTCGGCCAGAGAAGTTTCGGCGGTTTCGGAGAACGTAAGGATAGAATCGAGAGCTGTACGCGGTTGGCGGACGTATAGGAGATAGAATGGGCTGTATCCGGTGGTTTCGTGTTTTGCGGTATTGTAGGCGAAAGTTATGAAAGGCAACACAGTGTCCCAAGATTTGTGAGCGGAATCAACATACATCGCAAGCATGTTGATGAGAGTTCTGTTGGTCCGTTCAGTTAAGCCGTTAGTCTGTGGGTGGTACGGCGTGGCGTGACGAAAATGAGACGTCGAAAGCCGGAGAAGCTCTTCAACCACATCGGCAACAAATTGCCGGCCACGATCACTGATAATAACACGAGGGGATCCATGGCGTAAAATGACGAATGAGAGCATGAAGCGTGAAACTTCAGCGGCCGTTGCTACACGAATCGCCGCACTTTCTGCATAGCGTGTCAGGTGATCGACGCATACTATAATCCATCGGTTGCCTGTCGTTGATCGCGGCAGAGGGCCGAGCAGGTCAACACCAACTACCTCAAACGGTGAAGCAGGGGGCGTGATGGGATGCAGAAGTCCGGGAGGGCCGCTAGTTGGGCGCTTGTAGCGTTGACACAGTTCACAGCTCGCAACGTACGCTGCTACACTTTGGCGCATCTTTGGCCAGAAGAAACGTTCTTGTGTGCGCTGAAACGTCCTGGAAAATCCCATATGTCCAGATGTAGGGTCATCGTGCATTACTTGTAGCACATCACGTCGCAAGCTTGTCGGCACGACTAGAAGCAAACGGGCACCCTGGCCAGAATAATTTTGCTTGTAAAGAATGCCATCCTTTACAACGTAACGGCGTTGACCGTTCGCTTCGGAGATAAATAGAGGAGCCAGACTGGTGTCGCTGCGTTGCTCCGTGCGAAAGGTGGTAAGGTCAGGAAATAGAGGGTCAACAACTGCTAGGTATTCATCGAAATTGTCTGCGTCACACTCGGTCGTTGAAAGGGGAAGCCTTGATAAACAATCAGCGTCAGCGTGACGACGACCGCTCTTGTAACACACTTCAAAGTCATATTCTTGTAATCTTATGGCCCAACGAGCAAGACGGCCGGATGGGTCGCGTAGTCCGGTGAGCCAACATAACGAGTGATGGTCGGTGACAATTGAGAATCGGCGTCCGTAGATATACGGGCGAAACTTGTGGACAGCGAAGACGACCGCGAGACATTCTTGCTCCGTTACCGTATAGTTGCGCTCAGGTTTACTTAAACAACGACTGGCATAGGCAACCACATGTTCTATGGTGTCATGCCGTTGAACCAAGACGGCCCCGAGGCCTATACCACTGGCGTCGGTGTGAAGTTCGGTTGCAGCAGATGGGTCATAGTGGCGAAGTAAGGGCCCTGAGGTCAGTACGAACTTGAGCTGCTTAAATGATGACTCGCATTCTGCTGACCACTGAAAAGGCACGTCCTTGTTGAGTAGACATGTCAGGGGGTAAGCCAGGTCGGCAAATTTAGGCACGAAGCGACGGAAGTACGAGCACAAGCCCAAGAAACTTCGCAACTCTCGTAGTGACTGCGGTTGTTTGAAGCTGCTAACTGCAGCGACCTTTTGAGGGTCAGGCCGAACGCCGTGCTTGTCGACAAGATGACCAAGAACCAGAGTCTCACGGTTTCCGAAGTGACACTTCTTAGAATTCAAGGTGAGTGAAGCTCTCTCAAGAGATGTAAGAACGATGTCAAGACGGCGATTGTGCTCCTCAAATGTACGGCCAAAAATTACAACGTCATCGAGATAACATAGACAAATTTCCCACTTCAGTCCACGCAGAATAGTATCCATGAAGCGCTCAAACGAGGCTGGGGCGTTACACAAGCCAAACGGCATTACATTGAATTCAAACAGACCATCTGGGGTTACAAAGGCCGTTTTCTCCTTGTCATCCGAATGCATGGGAATTTGCCAATAACCGGACCTTAGATCCACGGAGGAGAAGTACGAGGCAGAATGCAAGCAGTCAATTACGTCATCAATCCTGGGAAGCGGGTATACATCCTTTTTGGTGATAGAGTTGAGACGTCGGTAATCCACACAGAATCTCCAAGAACCGTCTTTCTTCCTTACAAGGATCACAGGTGCAGCCCAAGGGCTGCATGACTCCTGAATGACCTTCTTCTTGAGCATTTCTTCCACCTGTTGAGCAATGATTTTGCGCTCTGCAGGTGAGACACGGTACGGTTTCTGCCGGATAGGATGAGCAGATCCCGTGTCAATCACGTGACGAGTACGTGACTCTGGCACATTAAATTGTTCCTCGCTCTGCGCAAAATCAAAGACTGCGGCATGCTTGGCCAGGACGTGGACCAAGGCTCGGCGCTTCTCTGACGGCAACGACTTGTTGACCATAGCCAGAAACTTGTCCTCTGTAGGGTGAGTGACAGCCACGTGGTCTACTGTTTCGTTGCTTAAAGCTGCGATACAACGACTGCTCGCATTTTGTTCGAAGAGGGCAAGCCGCATTCTACTGGGTAGCACGACAGGCTCACTAGAACAATTCAGCACCCATAATGAGGATCGCCCATCGGTAATAGAAATTGCGCAACGAGGCACGAGCACATTTTTCTTGACGCAGTTGAGGGGGACCGGCTCCACAAGGACATCAAACGTCCCAGCGTCTACAGCAGGGGTATCAACGGGCACTATCTTGATCGACTGGGGCGGCAAGCAAATATCGTCAGTGACGGCGAGGGTACCATGACAGCGCGGAGACCCCTCAGTAAAAGCGGATAACAAAATTTCACCAGCGCCGCAATCCACAGTGGCGCCGCACTCTCGTAGAAAGTCGATCCCCAAGATTACGTCGTGCGTGGAGCTAACCAGAACAGCAAATTCCACCTTGAACACTCTGTGGCCTAAAGTTACACTGCAACACACATCCCGCCAGGGTACAGCGACTCCCCACTCACTGCACGGAATGTGGCACAGTTGTCCCAGCAAAACATCACTTTGGGTCCTAGCCGTGATTTAAAATTTAAACTCATAACCGAAACAGCTGCTCCAGTGTCTATCAAAGCCATCGTCGGAAGTCCGTCTACGAGGACGTGAACCTTGTTCTGCATCATCGAAACTGGTGGAGGCATGCGTGTGTGTTGTGACAAATGTTCGGCGACCTCACCTCCATCGGCCGCACCACCTAGTTTCCCGGCGGTGGGGAAGTGACACGGCGACCAGGCGATGGAGAACGGCGCCGGCGTGCAGTTGGGGGCGTCAAGCTTCGTACGGAGGCGGGCGAGTCGCTGCGGGTGTTCTGTCGGTAGTTGTTGCCCATGAACGTGTCACCACGGGAGTTCTGCTGGAAACTATTTCCGAAGTACGTGTCCCTTGTCCAGCGAGCACTACCGGGCCGATTGTTCCGTCGAGGAGACGCCGGCGGATTCTCGTAAAACCGTGGTTGTCCGCGACGGCGCTCAGGGCAGAATCGAGCCACGTGTCCACGGACACCGCACTGGAAGCACACAGGTGCCTCACGCAAATCACGAAACCTTCCACTAGGCTCTGTGTATTCGTGATGATCGTCCCACGATGACGCCATGGTACGTGGTTGGTTGAAGGCGTGCTGCGGGCCATCACGACGAAGTAAGTCGTAGGTTGGTCGTTCCGGTGCTCGTGATCGAGGCGCATCGTCATGCCCCGTGGCATGAACGGACGCACACGTTGCGTCGTAAGGCAAATAGGCATCGCTGACGCGTGGTCTTGTCGCGGCGACAGCTTCACGTCGATCAAGTTCTTCGCGTACGATTTGTCGTATCGTTGACGCGAGATCGCAGGGTGGTATAGGACCGACGTCAACACTCGCAACGGTGGTGACGTTGGCGAGTCTACCAAACTTAGGTGTAATGCGCTTAGCCTTGAGAGTCTCAAACGTGCGACAATGTTTGATTACGTCGGCGACAGACTCCAAGGTGTCCTTTCCTATGAGGAAGTTGTAGACGTCCTCGGCAATCCCTTTCAGAAGATGTCCGACCTTGTCTTCTTCTTTCATGCGAGGGTCTACAGACTTGCACAATTTCAAGATTTCTTCAATGTAAATTGTGCAAGTCTCGCCTGGCACTTGAGCACGCTGCATCAAAGTCTGCTCAGAGCGCTTCTTCTTCAAAGATGGGTCCCCAAAGCAGCTCTTTACTTCATCCACGAAGTCTTCCCATGTGGCTAGAGTTTCTTCGTGGTTTTCAAACCACACGAGCGCCGTGCCTTCTAGAAACAATGGCACGTTGGTCAGCCGGGTGTCCGAATTCCAACGGTTGTATCGACTCACCCGACTGTAGTGGTTCAGCCACTCTTCAACGTCTTCTCCGACCTTTCCGGCGAAGGTCCGTGGCGCCATGTAATGTTGCCACGTTGCGCCAGACGAAGTCAGCGCGTTGTCACCGTTAGGAACCGGGTCCATTGGAAGCGGTGGTAGTCCGGCCAGGCGGCGGCTTCGGCGTATTTTCAGATGTTGCGCTTCCGTGGTCGTTCGTCCTGGACTTCTCTTCGTTACCCAGCACCTCCACCAATACTGTTACGGAGAGATGCGTTTATTAATGAAATGATGGATGCGAGAGGCCTAGGGACCGATGATGTCACAGTCCGAACTCACGTCGTCTTCCTTCACTTTCAATCGTCCTCCCGTATCGTAGCAATATGCTCATGCTCGCGCTGTTCAGTTTTATTTAAGTGAACTACTTGCTCGCTTCATAAACACTGTTGTTTTAATATTTTTATCACTATCAGTCACCGTGTTGGTTATTCTTAAGTCTCAAGTTTATGTTGCACTTTTGTGAAGACGCACAACATTGACCTCACGCACGGAACTGGTGTTTTATTGTGCAGATATTCAGTTTATAATCACTTTGATATTGCGTTTTGACTGTTAAACTTTCACACTATTGCGGTGTTGTCTTTTGTACTTGTATGGAGGGGAGTACGAACTGACTTGAGAATTCATTTTCGTTCAGTTTTTTCATTTTTAATTCTTATTGGTACCGACATTTCCTAGACAGAAGAGTATATCACCTTAGGCGTGTTTAATTATTTGTTCGGTGGTAGTTTTTATCTGTTTGTGGTTTATTTATGCCTCTTTCATTACATGTTAATAGCTGTTGTTTGAAGGCCGACGCTTACAAGTAACTATGAGATTGTAAGATAACTTTTCTGTCGTTGTAGGCTCCACTACACAGCAAGGAGATCGGAGAATTAGCAGCTGACATAATAGCACCAAAGAGACATGATTGTGCTCGCAACAGGGATGAGATCGTCCTCCTCGTGGAAGTCTAAAACCTACATGTATTTGCATTTGAACATATATTGTACACGAACCTTCAACGTTTCTCTTTTTTTGCCTCATTCCTCGTGATGCTGTAGAAATTTGTGCTGCCAGGGAGCGCTGTACTCAAAGGTTTTTTCATTATTGCTTCATGGTCGTGAAGAAGAAAACAGACCAAGGCAAAATGTAATTTTGCTTGTTAAGGGAAAGCTTTGAGTTACCTTGTTTTGTATATGCAAATAAAGTAATCATGACATTCTCATTAAATGTTTTGTGTCAGCTTTCCTTCTCACAGCTGCTACTCACGTCATTTCCGGAATGTGGGCGCTGCCGTGTCATACCTCTATATTTTTTTTTTTCGATACAAGAGATGTTGCATGCAGAAATGCGTATTCATTCTGAAATGTGCCGCCTTTTCAGATGTGCTTTCCACTTGTGCAAAATATAATTGTTAGAAATCTCACTATCATGGGATGACGACATGATACTTTTTGCAAAAAACTTTCAACATGGCCCGCAGCAAAGAAATGTGTTGTGGGACGAACCTGTATACTATGCATTCACCTATACAAAAGCAACATATTGTATATTTTATCAATTATATTGTGTCTTGCACATTTAATCCAAAATTACCAAGTATGTGCCAGCTTATTTCAAAAGGTACAACTGTTCGAAAGGTACAAATGCACGATGTCTTGATGCATCGTGCATTCTATACTAATTCCTGGAAGCTGCGTTGTGTAAATGTTCTGCGCTGTAAAATAGTAAGGTGGCAAATGTTTACACGTTGTTAACCAGTCTGTCCTTATTAAATAATAAAAAAGAGAATTTGGGACGAAATGTTGATTTCGGCGAAACAAGTTTTATAGTCATCGCAACAGAATTTCAGCAATAATCATTAGTACGAATTGCGCCAATAAACTCGAATAATCATCATTAGTACGAATATTACCAATGTTTGACTGATTAGCATTTAAATAAACAATCGTGGTTGACGGCGGAGCTGGTCAATCAGCACTCCATATCCGGTTGCTGGAAGCATTCTGCCACAGAATAGTCTCAAAAACACATACTGCGAACATGCCATAAAATGCATTGCTGTTCCAGTTGAAATATTTACAGAATTTTGCAGCAAACATGCCATAAAATGCATTGCTGATGTAGCTGAGATATTTACAGAATTTTGCTGCAGGTTGTGCAGAAATACTAACTGAAACAGCAACGCACTTCATTGCAGATTCAATTTTTCTAAATTGGTACCGGGCACAATTATGGCAAATCGGTATGCTTTCAGTACTGGCTGCCTTCAATATGCAAATACATGTCCCCAAAGAAATGAAAAAAGCTAATTAGTAAAATTTTGTCCCCAAATGTATTGACTATCGCGAAAATGCTGTCTGTCGCCGCTATGAAGCTTTCACAGCAATAAAATGTTATTTTAGTCTTTAGACCTGAATATTTTTTAGTTTTCGACAATGAGTTATGTCCAAGAAATTAGGGCATAACCCCTGCGTGCATTTTTAGGAAACTTTTTGTAATTTTTCGTATAGGCATCCAGTCTTGCACGTTGTGACCCGCACGTTCTTCTGCGCATGCACATGAATTTTGCACATTTCTCTTTCGGCCACCCATTGAACTTCACTGCAGGGCACTAGCGTAACTCACTGAGCAGCGTTTTCAGAAAAATTGTATTTCGGAAGATCAGCCGAAGTTCAACAACTTTCCGTTAGCTACGTCGAAAGGATACCTTTTTCCGATAACTTAAGCTTTTATGACACTTAGTCGTAATTTCCCTGCTGTGCTCTAACCTTGACCAGTGCTCTAACCTTGACCAAAGCGCTAATATAACGCAGCAGAGAAGTTATGACTCAGTGCCTTAAATGCCTATATTGAAGAGAGTATCCTACTCACGTTGGTAACCGAAAGTTGTAGAAATTCGGCGGATCATTTGAAGTAGAATTTTTATGAAGTTCTGTTCAGTGAGTTACGCTAGTGTGTTGCTGTGAAGTTTGGTGGTTGGCCGAAGAATCAGTCCTAAATTCAGGACATGCGCAGAAGGACGCCCGTGTGAAGCCTTGCAAGACTGTATGTCTACACGAA